>NC_080839.1:55824939-55959603 GCF_030435755.1 Ochotona princeps
AATTCTTAAAACCCAAGTCCTAAACAATAAAATTCTGGAAAGAAACCTTTTGTAACAATAACAGAAACAAACACATATTGGTCCTTTGTTTTATATTTAAAATTTGGCATTTTTCTCCATATCCCAAATGTATTACCAGTAAAAATATTTCAAAGAAAATGCCGATATTTTCAAGAATTAGATAGCCTTGGGAACACACCAGAATTTTATAATGATGTTCAAATATTTCCTAGAATTAAATTTATCTTTTCAGTGTGGGAAATTATGAAAGTGTGACCAGAATTAATTTGGTCAAAAATATAAAGTTAAAAGAAAAAAAATTGTGTGAATATAATCTCAACTCTCTATTTTCTTATTTAGCTTTATAAAAAATTCTCCATTAGTTTGCAGAGGAGACAGGGCTGGAGACAACTGATCCATGAATTGCAACTAACAGTGTGCGTGAAGGCTGATCTGGGCAATGGACTGTGCCGGATCCTACTGGCATGTACACACAAGCATCAGGTCTGGGATCACCTCAGATGATGCTTCTTTGGGAAACCCTTCAATTGAACCGCTGGACTCAGAACTCCAACCATGGAGAAAATTGCAGGTTCCATGGTCTGACCGTGGAATGCATGTGTCAGAGCTGGGCCTCCTCAGTGACTTAGATGGAACAGGGGACAGCATATCCAGAAACATATGGAGGATTTGGCGATACAGTGGTGCCTGTAGAGGACACCTGGTACCATTATAGAGGATGGACGATGGAACAAATCGATCAAGTACCCCAGCCAAACATTGGCAGTGAATACCTGGGCAAAAGGAGTCTCTGAGGTGGATTATGTCAGTGAGTGGAGTCTGGAGAGACTTCATCGTGATTGGCATGGCAAATCGGCAGCAATTCAGAACTGTTGAACTATCAAAACCACTTGAGCAGGACCCCTTGAGCATGCCTCACGTCAGGGACCCTGGGATGGCTGGGAGGCTGGGTGTGGCTTCTCCCCTTATCTCTCCCCTTTTCCCAGTTACAGAAGAAGAGAATGTGAAAACAATGGTCTCACCCACTTTCCTCTAGTTCTTAACCCTTTGCACCCTAATAAAATATGTAAAAGTTCTAAAAAATAAAATTTATACAATAAGAAAAAAGATTACAATGGCAAAAAGAAAATTCTCCAAAAAGCAGCAAGGTAAGTTAGCAGTCAAAACTCTAATCTTTTAACAAGCTAAAGTTCCATCAGCCTTGCTATCACATTATATATTTCAATGAGTTTAAGAGAAAAAGAACATTTTGCTTCTAGTTACTTTACATTGCATAACAACTATGCCATTTTGCCACTGAAATAACTGATATTATTGATATTTCAGTTGATAGTGTTGATATTTCAGGTATAAGTAGACTTCTAAAGGAGCATGCTAACAGATGATCTAACGTGGGGGTCTAATCTGCACTACTCTACTGAACATCCAATTTTGACTTAATTCCACACAATGTTCTTCTCAATACTTTGATTAGTATGAGCTGGTTATCTTTCACAGCAAATGCGAGAGAACATGTGTGGAGCATTCATTTCGGTAAGCAACCCTAGGAAGACTGACAGTCCATGAGCAGCTCTGGTGCATGGGCGGGTGACTCCGGACAAGGACAGCTATGCAGGGCCACAGAGCTATCCTCTTGGATCCCTGTGCAGCACTGGCTTCTGTCCAGGGTTAAATGACTCTACTTCCCAACTCTGACGGTCTCTAGCCTGCCACCTCACAGTGTGGAACCTGGCTGAACAGCAGGTCTGCAGGGCCTCCCTGTGGCTGGCTGCTATGCACTGGCATCCCCGATTCCACAGCATCCATACCACACACCCCCACAGCCTAAGAAAACTCTGGGAAGGCCTCATTATTGGCACATACCTATAAAAAGTATCTTGTACAGGTAGGTGCCTTACATTCTTTCCTAAGTGAAAAAAAAAAAAAAACAAAAAAACACAACAGTAGGAGTAGTAAGAGAAATGAGTTCTCATCTGTGGCCATTTCTCTACCACCACTCCTCTAGGGCTTTAATAATGCTTTGCATATTTTACATAGCTCTTCTCTGCAAATTCCCAAGCCTGCTGACTTGATTGTGAGACAAAATGAACAATTATGTTATCGTCCCAGACTTAACTCAAGCACTCTCTTTGGGTTGTGTTTCTTATTTGAGTAAGGGGTAGGGAAGGTTTGCAGGAGCCAGCTTGGTGAAGCCACATGAATACAGAGTGAGTGGGAACATTCTGAAGCGTCAACCACTTTTACGTGGCAGTTCAATGTTCAGTGGTAGCCCCCTGCAGCCCCACGGATTAATGGTAGCCTGTCCTGGGTCCTAAACCTGAGATAAGACTGGCCAACACAGAACCAAAGCAGCCAGCTTATCTGGTGTACTGTATTTCCATATATCACTCTTACCACAGTTACTTTTCAGATGTGCCCCTTAATAAGCCAGAACAGCACTCAAATAATTTACCAAACTGTCAACCTAACTGTACTCTGGCAAGACCAGCAGGATAAGGATAAAATTTTCCCCAAAAAGCTAAAGGGAAAATTCTATTGGAAACAACAAGGAAAAAAATTCCCTAATCTAGAAGTGGGAATTTCCATGGAGTAGGAATGTGTACTTAAGAAAGTTTCATTAAGTCATGGAAAAAAAAATCTCCCTACAGCCAGAGTTTTCAAATTCTTTCAGGACGACATAGTTAGCCCTTTTTCCTTTGTATATGGTTCTCATAACAACACCTACAGCCTTTTGATTTCTAAAATACTTATCTCAGATCAGTTTCTTTATTTTAAAATGAATGGCGTGAAAATGTTCCCAAGATTTGTATTATTTCATGGCCAGAGATAGAGAAGCAACCATATATTTATTTTAGGCCTATTAACTTTATAAGCTTTTTCCAAGGAATCTTGGCTCTTTGACTTATTTTTCTTCTTTTACAAGGCTCATATTTAATAGGAAAAGACAGTAGTGTGATTATGAGATTATTATGAAAAGGCCACACAAGACAAATTAAAAGAATTTAATATAGAATGGGATGTCTTTTTCCAGGAATTCTGCTTGAGACAGCTCACAAAATGATCACTGAATTCCAAGGATAATCTAGAGCTTCTACACTTGCCTTACATTTTATTCTTGATATCCTTTTTACTGTTCATTTTTATAGTCACTACATCTCGGAAGCCTTTGGTTGGATACTCCATGCCATCTTCATTTGTGCGTGTGTATGTGTGTGTTTAAAGCGATGTTCAACTTGAGGCAGGAAGGTACATGGCCTCAGTTCAGCCAGACCCCTGGGAAACAGTTGAGACCCAGAGTGGAAAGGGGCCTCACCTTGGGGGAAAGTTTTCATTCACGGTTCATAACTTCAGCCCCTAACACTGAGCATGATCTGTAGCATTGCTCAACAAATAAACAAGAACGAAGGGAAAAAGCTATTTACATATCCAGAGTCAGGACATGTCGCTTGACAAAGACAAGCCTCTACTGGGCATGACTCCTAAAAAACTAATTCTAATGTGCTAACTCTAAGATGATTAGACAGTTAAGTTCCCTAAACCTTATACCTGTGAAAGTCCCTGACAAGTAGCAGGTATTCAATAAATGATTTCAACTGAAGTGGTAAGTTAGCCGTGAAGGTTACTGCAAACTTAACACTCAAAAACAGTGAAAGCTGAGGAAAAACCCAAGCAATCTAGAATGAGATAGCTAATGATGAGAGTTTCCCGGTAGGCTAAAATGTGATCTATATCTTTAGCTTGCAAATGTGCAAAAGATTACAAAGTATTGCACATGGTTTCACATCACAATTCATAACAAATTCTGATGCTCCCAATATCATTTTTTTTTGTTGTTGCTTCTTGGACTACCCTACTCTAGGGCAGTGCAAAATCATAAAAAAAAGTTACTAAAATATTTCTGAAAATAGCCAGGCACTCATTCAACTCAGGAACTTGAGTTGAACTACAGGCACTTTTGCCAACTGTATAACAAATTTATAAATGATTAAGTAAACACTGGCAAGGAGGAGCAGAAGGGAAGAGAGAGCTCTAGACCAGAATGGGCAAATCCCAGTGATGGTATCCCAGTGTCTATCACACGGAAAGCGACGGGTGGATGAATAATTCCCCTCAGCAGGGACTAACTTCAGGGCTCTGGCTCAGGGTTTGGCTGGATGTGAACAAGCCTGGGCAGAAGGAAAGGCTCAGAGGACAGAGCACCTCCTGAGCACGTCAGGGCTGTCAGGTTGTATGGTGTCACTAGATGGCGGGAAGCAAGGAACAGATTTGGCTCTGCCAGATATCACACAGCAAGGCCACAATTCCAAGCAGAGGCTCCCATGGGGAACCACGGATGAAAGACTAAGCCAAAGGAACTGGATCTCAACAATGAGAAGTGTGCTAGTGACGAGAGAATCTGCACTTGGAAAATCAAGTCCTTTCATGTTCATTGTCTTATTTTCCTTGTCTGCATTCTCCGTTCACGAGGGTCCAAAGAAAAATGGGGGCAGCATTTGGCACAGCAGCTAAGGTGCCAGCTGACATACCAGCATCCCATACAGGAGTACCTGTATTCAACGCCTAGCTCCAGCTACTGATTCCAGATTCCTGCTAACAGAGCCCCTTGGAGGCAGCAGAGAAGGCTCAGATAGCTGGGTTCCTGCCACCCACACAGACTGAGCTTCCAGCTCCCAGCTTGGCCTACCTTCAATCTTTGCAGGCATTTTGGGAGTGAACTGGTGAAGGTGAACTTCACTCCATGAAAACACAAAGAGAAGCAATGCCAAGATCATGGACTTGGGCGTCAGAAAACCTAGCCGGAGTCCTGCTCTTTCAGTGATAATGAAATGCTCTAGGCTTCTACACAAGATGGATTCTCATTTTACTGACCTCACAATATTCCAGGAAGGCTTGAACACCACCACGAACACCATCATCATGAGAGAGAGAGGAGTCTGTTAACTCTCAGGGCTATCCACATGTTACCAGTTACCTTAATTATTGTTACAACGATGACCCTTATCTAAGAGCACCAACTGGTCTCAGGTAATGGCAAAGAAATGAATTATGAGGCTCTTCCACTGGTAGTTCATATAATAACTGGTTCAGCATTTGAACTTTGACCGCTGTAACTTCAAAGTGTCATTTTCTATCTCTGCTCAGGCCAGGAAGAGCATCTGCCATGTGGGAGGGTTAGTGGTGTCCTTTCATATGGTCTGCTAAGCTTTGGCACATGTTAGTGACTGGCCACTGGCGCCTTTCACTTTTGCTGAGTAGCCGTCTGATAACATTGTTGCACTTTCTGACTATGTCTATGTTGTCTCCAAGAGAACAGAAATCTCAGTCATCAGCTTATCCAGTGTGAGCTTAAACAATGAGCTTGTGTCTGGCTGACCTCGTTCTCCCTCGCTCATGAAGGGGGCCTTGCTTGATCTTTAGGGACAAGGGCAAACTCATCACGGCATTGTTTATACTATGTTCGTATCTTTGCTAGTAGTTGTGCTGTGCTTAAGTAGAAAGAAGAAAAAGCTTCATCTCTTACAACTATCTCAGAGCAGAGGGTAGACGTCGGCTAGTGATCTTAAACTTAGGTCAACAAGAAGGGTATGTACAGCCAGGAGGTTTATATTGATATTCTTGGGGGAGTTTCACTCAAAAAATAATGTTTTCAGTTATCTGTGTCCCAGGACGGTGGGGGTAGTCCCTATTCAATTCATCTGGCATAAAAAAAAACAAAAAAACAAAAAAACCTGTGGACTCTTTTAAAAAAAAAACTTTGTTACAAAAAAGGATGAGAGTCACAGTTTTGAAAAGATTCAAACTTGCTGATCCTTCTCACTAGGGAAAGCCTGAGGCCTTATGAAACTGACATCTTATCTCTGAACAAATTTCAGCTCCACTCACAAAGAGAAACTGCCTGAAATTTGAAAGTGAGCCGATAGGCAAGGCAACAGCTTTCTAAGTAAGGCGGAAGGGAACAGGCTCTTGTGTTCCGACCGATGGCCAAACTGTGCGTCTGGATGACAGCACAAGATTCCGGTAAGGCAAAAAGTAGGCATGACCCACTGAAATATCTCATTTGAAAATAGATCCAAGGTAGGTTCAAATTATATCAGGAAAGACTGCTTATTCAGATTAAGGAATCAGGGGCCTAGGTAAATTTAAAGAAGAGAAGAATAAGGTGAAGCTAAGGATGAAGGAAAGACACAGAACGCATGCCGAGAACTCAATGGCTGGTCTAGCAAGCGGTTTAAAAATTTAGCTTTCTGGGGCTGGCGTCCTGGTGTAGCCGGCTAATCCTCTGCCTGCAACACTGGCATCCTGTATGGGCGCTGGTTCAATCGCCAGCTGCTCCATTTTCAATCCAACTCCTTGCTGATGCCCTGGAAAAGCAGGGGTGGGGGGCTGAAATACCCAGAGGAAGCTCCCGGTTTCAGAGCAGCCCAGGTCCAGCCACTGCAGCCATTTGGATGGTGGACTAGCAGATGGAGGATCTATCTTGTTTCTCCTCTCTGTAATTTTGCCTTTTAGATAAAAAAAAAAAAATCTTACAAAGGAACGGGTAGTGTGTGTGTGTGTGCGTGTATATAAATATAAAGGTAGGAACACACTATATATATAAATAAACTCAGTTTTCTGTTCCAGCAGCCCATGAATAAAGCCCAGAATGCCACACGGTTCTGAGGGTCCCCAGGAGCAAGTCCCTGTTAGTCTCAGATTTTTCTTGGGAACCTTGATGTGGTTCACTATGGTACTACAAAATACGAACGAGGCCCCTGACTGGAATCTTACTTTTCATTGGCAACTAGCTTTAAACATTGTGTTCTTGAGTGGTCTGGAGCCTTGGACTGGGTTCTATTCCAAGCAAACCTGACAAATCCAGATCCGGATAATCTCTCTGATGTGAATATAAGATCCACTTGATGTATAAGTATCAGAGTGCTTCAAATAACTCATGGGAAAATGGAGTTAGAAGGCAAGTTTACTTTGGTATAAAAGAATGTGAAATCTATGTATATTTCTTTTGATAATGTGTATTTTCTCATGCATTTTTAAAACTCCGAGTAGGTACGGATTTCTAAATTCCACTTCCATGAAGTTTTCAAAATACGCTCATTGGTATCCCGACGATAGAAACAACAAAAATTTGGCCAAACTGGTAAATTACTCAAACACAAAAATGAATAACTTGAACTGTATCGTGTCTCGTGTTTTCTGATGAATTTCAAACTCATGCTAAATGTTTGAAACTGTTCATCCCATATCAAGTTGAGATCAGACTGATGGTATTAGTCCTAGATGGACATCCAGTACTGGGGGCCCCTGGCAGAAGATGGTCCAATCAGCGCACGGAGGACAGATAAACTGAGCAGCTCCTGTCATCTTGGTGCCACCCTACAATAGGGAGATCCTTAGGTGGTCCAGGCATGTCCTTCAGTAAAGGAGTGTCCTGTTACTTTACAGCTATGTTGTAGCGGCCGTTTTATAGTTACGTGACATTCTGTTCTCAATAATCAGACATAGCACACCGAAGAATTCTAATGAGGTCTCTAACCATGTTTCACTGAGTTTGTTCACTATTTTCAGCGCTAATCCTGTCAATTCAATTGTGAATTCATTGAAGAAGATAGAGTTAAGACTACATCATATAATATTTTAAAGGGGTAGAAGTGAAAGTGGAATTGGAGAATTAAAAGGTTACAGGTTAATTATACTAAAATCGCCATGTATTTTATCAGTTATTTTTACAAGCAAATTATTTTAGTCTGATTTATTTGAAAACATGTTTGATTGGGACATCTGCAATTTCTCAAAAAATGTTAAAACATAGGCCCATCTGAAAATATGCCTCCAGTAAAAAAAAAGATACTATAGAATAGGTGAATTGATTTTTGTAAGAAACACATTAGGAGTTGTACTCACAAATAAGTGTTATCAATAAAAGCATTCACTTTTGGAGCCTACACGCTTGTGCCAAAATGCTGTTCAGATAAAATTCCATCTGAAACTTTTCTTCAGTGTTGCTTTCAGAGCAAATTACTATGTCATGGAAGACAGAGCGTCTTTATTTTACTGTCACTGTGTGCTTTCTCTAAACAGCTTCATTCTGCTAAAATTACTCACTTTTTTTTTTTTTTTTTTTTAGCAGAGTTACACATGAATGACTCCGGCTATATGCTGGAGTCTAATAAACTTTCAAAGTCAGGGGTTTACAAAGCTGAAGATATTCCAAAGAATGCACTGGAAGCTCTACAACCAGCTTTAAAAGAGAAACACCAAAAATACTCTGCAAGAGTATGCCTAGAATAAGCATACAATTGTCCCGTTTAACTCTTTGGAAAGGAAAAATATTTCACTCGAATATGTAAACACTGGTGTATTTTAAAATAACTTCTTAGGGTACACATCGTGATATAGAGGATTACACTGCCCTTTGAGACATGTGCGTCCCAGACTGGAGTGCCTGGGTCAAGTCCCAGTACTCCACTTTGGATCCAGCTTGCTAATGTACACTCCGGAAGGCAGCAGATGGCGGCTCCAGCACTTGAATCCTGCCACCCACCTAAGAGACCTGGATGCTGTTCCTGGCTGCTGGCTGTCGCCTGGTCAGCCCTGGCTGCTGCAAGGCATCTGGAGAGTGAACCAGTGATGGCGGAAACTGTCTCTGTCTCTTTGTCTCTGTGTTACTTAACCTTTCACATAAAATGCTTAAAAAGAATTCATTCATACAGCCAGACCTTGCATTAATGAGGAAAGAAAAAAAACTAAACAAATTTCATCTGAAAAGTCCCATTGGGTAATTCTAACACAGGCACACTGCTTCAGGTCCATTCCTCGGGACTGAGACTAACAGTGGTAGAAGAGAGAAAAAAAAAATCTTATTTTAAGATGGCCTGATACAGCCATCATTAGGCAAGGCAAATCTCCCTTTAGCTACAATGTTACTAGTTAAAATGTTACACTGCAGTGCACTGACAGATGCTTGAAGGAAACCCATGCTGCTACTTATCAATGGTTGCACCTTAAAGATGATGGAATCTTCCCTGTTGGTGTTATGAAGGCCTTTTCTGAAGGGCATGCCTCTTAATAACCTTCATTAACTTCTGTTTGGTTGCCTAAGAGTTGTCTCTTATCCAAAAAAAGTTTAGCACAGTCTCAAAAGAGATTGTGTTTATTTAAGCTTGTTGGAAAAACATTCCTATCATTTCAAGAATGACTAAATATTTTTCATTCACATAGCTAGCATTCCAGACTATGTTTTCCTGCCTCTGTTGATTAGATGAAAATTAGCAGGCCTGAGTCTGATCTATTAGATGCAATTATTATCTGAGCAGAAAAATTATGAGACTCCCAGCAATAATTCCGAAGTAAAGGGACCACCCTCCCCCTAAAAAAGAAAGAAAAAGTAACAAGGAGTAATATGCTTCTTCAACAGCTAGAACTGTAATCCCTATAAATTCACATGTAGAGGATCTTCTAAGCAATTTCAAACTCAGTTCAGAATAATTCTGAATACTTAAGGCACTGATCAGCTTGATCATACTGTAAAATAATACTTTCAGGCTGACCTTACCAAAACTCAAGCACAAAGTGCAAGCTCTTAGTGATACAAACAAAGGCAGGCTAGAACTGGAAAACCAGTAGATTTCCAGCTACGAGCAAGAGCAACCATTTCTTCTAAAACCAAACTACTTCCACAACAATTTATCACCATAAGTGCTTAACTGTTAACATAAGTGGTAGATCCAACAAGTAAGAAGCAGATACTGAAATTACGGAATGCATTGTGTATGGCTGTAAAAAAAATCCTAAAATCCTGAAAGTGATATTTTAATTATATAGGAATGTTCTATCCATCTATTCCAGCTACATCCTAACATCCAAAGATGTAACGTCACAAAATTCATCACTGACATCTCTATGATGCTTGGGTTGATGACCCAGGTTAACTTTGGTCACTTGTTATGCATTTCTGTTACTCCATAAATGACCTTATTTGGGCAAGCAGAAAACAGACTGTGTTAGAGTTTCATTTCCATTTATGAAACTCATTTCCAGGACATTCAGAGTTAAAGGATGGAACAATTTGCCAAACAGTCATCAAGATACTATGAATATTTTATTATTCGTGGCTTACTAATAATAGTGTGGTATACGGCAGTGAAGCAATACCACCCCTAAACTGAGTTTTGATCCCTGTTGTCTCTCAGTATGTTAATAATATGTGACTCTGTGGTATCTTCGACTTCACTGCCTCTCTGGGGTCAGCCAAACTATGTTTGACTCCTTGCCACAGAAGCAGTAGCTTAATCATTTGAGAGACTGTTCAGTGAGGAAGCATAATGGGCAGGGCTGGAAACATTTTTTCTCGTTTCAAGGAATTCCCACCCAGATATGTGCCTGGTACAGACTTTTCTGGCAATCTGTGGAAATCTCATTTGAAAAGCAGCTTGATTCAAATTATATAACGAACATTCATGGGAAAGAATACAGTTCCACAGAGCTGGGATTGATGAAGAGGAAGCTGTGCATGTGACAGCTCACAGACCTCCAGCTTATTAGGAGCACAGCATGCAGTCTATTACTGGCTGAGCTGATGCAGAAGCAGCTTACTAAATTTACATAGCTGCAGACATGCCTAAAACCAAAGCTTCAACACTTTTTCAAGTAGGTCCAGGATTCCCCAACGAAGGGATAGAAGACAGTCGAGTGGCAGGAAAAAGACAGTTGATTTTCTGGTTCAATCACATTCCTCCCTAAATCCACAGAGGCAGAACAGAATCCATGCACAGCAAATCTTCTTCTCCTCTATTTCAAGAGTTGATTAAGTCCAGGTGAGCAGACTTAGAGGACCTGCCTAAAACCAACTCCTGTTTCCAACAGCTCTCCGGATGCTACTGCTTTAACTTATTATGGAAAAACATTTTTTAAACAACCAAGAGAATATGATGGGTCCTCATATATGCCCATCACTGTACTTTTAAAATCTACAAATGACTATTTGATTTCTTGTCCGCGAAAGAAAAAGGATTTTTCCTTGCTTATAGGGAAACACATTGTAGAAAGGAAATTACCCTTTCACTCAATCACAAAAACAGGATCTATTTACTGGTAACATAAGTATACTGCTGGGTATGACCTTTTAAAACATAATTCAAGTTAGTCCTAGTTCTTGAAAACTGATACTCTTGGTGTTGGCTCCGAAAGTCTCAAGATTAAGGAAACCCTTCGCTCTGCATCCTGGAAGAATCCTCAAGCCATAGTGACCTCCTAGCAGGGCCGGCCCAGACCAAGAAGAGACATCAGATCTGACTCTCACGACTTCTAAGTCACGCTGACAGTAAGTTGTCCACGCACCTGTCTACATCCCTTGTTTCTTCCCTGCCCCCTAAATTAACAGACATGTCACATACATCTTACATTCACCATTTCACTTCCCAACACTGTATCTTACCGTCCACTACAAAACAAGCCTGTAATGGAGATGGCATGTGTTTAACATTAACAGTCAACTTAGGTAGCAAAACAATCAACACGCTGATCTGAATGCCTAATTCTGACATGAAAAAGTAAAATTTGACCTGTGTAAGTAACTGAAGTCACCATGTGGTGGTACTTATACTTGCACCAGGTAGGTCTTCAAAACAGTACCTAAGTATCAGTGAGTATGAGGTTTGAAGGGTTGAGGAAGCCTCATTCAAACTCCTTTATGCTGGACCTCAGGGACTGGGTGAGACCAAACTGCCAGTTCCACACCAGACTTGGACAATCCTTAGAGCCTCCACTGAGCTGGAGCAGAGATCTGGGCCCTCCTTAGAAGGATGAGTCAACCTACAGCCAACTGGCCAAACCTGCCTACGGATATGTGGTCCTACTGCATGGGCAAGAGACTCAAGACCTTACTTAGCTAACGAGATTCGCAACAAAGGTTTCATTGTGGCTTCCTATTCCATTCTTTCCCTTTCTCGTCCTGCCCTCACTTATGTATTCATGAAAAGTTTTGAGCATCTATTTATATGCAGATGATATTTTAGGGATCAAAGCATAGGGCAGAGTCCTTACACAGGGCAACACATTGTGCGGTGTAATGCTGAAATAGGATGAAAGAACCCACATCATCAGGCTCAAAACGAGCTGGTGCATCACAGCACTTGACCCAGCATGAGGTATGTCTGTCATCGGTATCAACCATGGTCATTAATAGTAATAGTGCTAGATATGAGTAAAGGTCCCTCCCTTTTTTGTTTTTAGTATTTTTTTTTTAAGATAAGTCTTTAACTCCCATATGTCCACTGAAGCTGTAAACTGGTTATGCTAGTCTGTACATATCCACCTGAATCAAAAATGGAAATACTGAGTTTGGCCATCATAAGAAGAGGTAGACATGAGCCAGGAAAGCAAAACACAAGGCTAAAAACAGCTACATACCAGAGCTGCTAATCTGTGTACCTGAATTGGATGTTGGTTATTACTTGCTAAAACTCCATCATGAAGGTACTTAAGTGCCAATTTAACAAGCACTTACACACTTATGAATCCAGTTAACTGTCAAGTAACGGCCTAATCTCCTAAGGGTCCCCAAGGTTCAAGTTCCCAGTCCTCCAGTCCAGCGTGAGTAACCAGGCCCAGGATGCTGTCACTTGGAAGGTATGTATGCTCAAAAGCAACAGCCACAACAATCTTATTCCTCCCTGTACGGAGAAACACACTGTATTTAGTAATGCAATAATTTATCTAGAAAGAATCTAAAACCACAACCTTGGTGTGAGGTCTTTTCATTTAATTTTAGACTCTGACTAGCTACCTTGAGACTGGCTAACAGGGCCAGGGCCAATACTTATTATGCAATTGTGTACAAAGGAATTTATCATGTGGATACACTGCACCAAGGTTGTTGCTTTTCTCTAAATAATTTTGGCTGGATGCTTATTTCTCACACATTAACACTTTATTTTTTTCTTATTTCATAAAATCCTCTCGTTATTCTGAAATCACATGAAATTTCATTCCAGTGTGCTACTTAGTGATTAATGAAAAAAAAATATTTTCAATTGGTTCCAGATACTTTCTTGGGCTCTGGAAAGTAAGCAGTGAGATTCATTTACCTTGTATTTTGTAACTATTATTAGTAATTTATAACCCTTTAGTATCCTTCTAAGATATGTTTTTTTTTTTTTGATCCTATGCAGATAGGATCTAAGAGTTATTGCAGGTCAAATACAACATTATTTGAAACTCTATTTGACAAACTAAGAAGAAACACAGAATATATTTATTCTCTTAATACAAGAAAGTGGAATCTTTGAAAGCTCAGATGAAGACAGGTTGTGTGGGAGAGCACGAAAGAAGACATGAGACCAGCAGAATCGACAGCTGGCACGAGGAAGGGGCTGAGTTCTGTTTCTATATGGGAGACAGGAAAAGTGAACTTGGGAGGATAGCTCAGAGGTAGCCTTTCCAGGTCTTCAAAGTAAGTGGGGCAAGGTAGGTGGGGCTCACATTTCCTCCCCTGCACCCCAGCTCTGTCTCCCCACAGCACAGAGCCAAAAGGCAGAGATGACTAGAGATGAACGGGGGAAGCAGACGAAATCTGTGAGCAGGGAAGCAAATGAATACGCGGCTCAACCCAGCAGACCTCGGCAAATAACAGGAAGTGAACCTAGGTGAAAGCTACCTAAACTTCTCTAAACCTTACTTTTTTTCATCTTGAAAAGGGCTCATAAGGCATGAACACACTGTTGTGGTTAGAAGAAATCAGGTACAAGCATGAAGCACTTACCACACAGTACCTCTATGTGAACATTAGAGGTCTGGTTTAGTTTAAAATTTAGCTTAAATATGTTCTTTGAAGTTAGAGCTACCTCAGTTCTTTTTCCTCTATCTGGACTACAGGAAGTTCTTAATTTTTTGGAACTAATGGCTCACCAAAACTTATTCTTTTATCAGATTGTATCTGTGCAGGTCTTTCACAGATCAAACTAAGTTCACATCCATGCAAACACCTGTGATGTCAATCCATCAGTTTCACATAGATTTCTATTCTCCAATACTTCCCTCCTCTATGCACCTTGATGGGGATGCTCTTGAGTACAAAGATCAGGGCTACAGGAGCTGTCTTCTTCTCACTTACTTTTAGAGAGTCCTCACTTCACTTTTATAAGATTTTTAAGTCCTATTTTGAATGTATGATGCAAGACCCACAAAGTTCAAGAATAGTATTTACTGGAATACTTTTTTATGCTTTTCAATTTTTCTTACAGTGTCACCCTGTTTCCAGTTGACAATAGCTTATTCCCAATTCTTAGGGCTAGGTATCCCCATTTTTATGTACATCAGCAAGCGGCCCTTTCCTGTGAGGTTCATGCTACAACCTTTACACCTATTTATATATACTCCTTTTATCCGCCCTGAAACCCGGCCTTCAGGAGCTGAGACGTGCGCCTGTGTGAGGGGTGGGCGTGTGATACCACTCATCGGGAAGCCACAGAGCCCTGCAGTGCGACAGCTGCACTCTGTGCACAGCATTGGGGGGGGGGGGGAATTGAGGATGCCCATAAAACAAGAATGCTCCAGCTTCCATTTTCACATGATTTTTAAAGTCTTTAATAAGTTTAACCCCTTTGAGGTTAATGAAAACAGTTGAGCAAACTCTGAAGCCTGAGTTTATTAAAATTCAGGTGGGAGCAAAGAACTTGATACTTAAAAAGACTGAGTCCACTTAGCTAAGTTTCTGGAGGGATCTACTGGTTTCTTAAAATCCATTAATCAATATAAGAGACTGATTGCTTGTAATCACCTAAGATTGTCAACGTCCCTTTTATCACTGTTATTGCTACTGCCCTTAAGTAATGATGATCCAGTCCTTACTGTATTCTCATCAGTGCCACATGGGACACACACTGGCATTTACTCCTATGTGAAGATGCTGGACATTCTTTTTCACCACCCTGGTGTCACACTGATACCTTTGTTATATGTCTGTCAACCTCATGTGGATGAAGGTTCACTAATTTTGTTTTTCTTTTATGTTCCGCACCTCCCCCCATGGTGGATTGTACTTAAGGGGATGCATAATGGGAAATTAATATGTTCATAGGTGGAAGTAGATGTCCCCATGCATGCAGTACAAGGATGGACTCACAGTGATACGGCTAATAATCTGCACTGTTGGAAGACACCTCAGTGTCATGCTCAGTGGCAGCATGATGGACTTACGAAAATTCATGAAAGACATCCATTGTAAGACTGGACGAAAGAAGAGTGGGGAGCGGAAGGAGGAAGGGAGATTCCAGTGCCTATTAAACAGTATTATATAACAACAACAACAACAAAATCCAAAGATTTAAAAAAAGAATTGTACCTACAAATCGTACTGAATCTGTTGAAAACTATTCAAAATTAAAAATGTTTAAAGGGAAAAAAAAAATCTGAAAAATCTACAAGGACCCATCTTCGACACAGACTAATTTTTGACACAGGTTAGTTCATCTTACTATGCAAATGTGTTTCTTACAGATGGATGCTCTAACAGATCTGCCACGCAAACATTTAAGCTCATTTGTATTAGCAGACATGGATAAAGATTAAGAAGGAGATGATGAGGCGGGGATTGTGGTATAATAAGTACGGCACTGCTTGGGAAGCCCACATCACATGGTGGGGTGCCTGGGTCAAGTCCTGGATACTCTGTCCTTCTGAGTCAGCCCAGAATTGGTTATACTGGCATGTGGGGGGAATCAACTACTGGGCAAGATCTCTCTCACTGACTATCCCCTCTGTCACCATGCCTTTCAAATAAACAAACTAAGAGAGAAAGACACACACATACAGAGTAGTAAATATTCAGACTCCTCCTGGGATGGAGAAAATGAATTGGAATAGGAGTTGGGACAGAAAACTTCATTATGCCTCAAAGTTTCTCTTCTAGACAGGTGAAGAATGCAGGTGACGGAGACATAAGCAGGTGCATTCCAGGGTATGTGAGAGCAGTCCTCATGATGTTGAAAAGACAGATGCCAGAGTGAGGGCAGTGGACAACACAAACGGCCTTTGGTGGGTCCAGTTTTCCCTCCCAGGAGCCAGCATACTGAGCTCATGGAAATCTCATCAATTGAACATGCTGTGCTTGACTCCCGAGTTTCACTTCACATCATTTTGTTGTGCTGACCTTTACGTATTAAACAGAGTTCAAGTGAACTGGATTAAAATGTATATATTCTTACACTGTAAAATATTCCAATAAAGACTTCTCTGCTCTCATTTCATATCTGTGACATTCCCCCCTCACCCTACGATGGGTTTGGGCTGAACAATAAATTCATCTGCAGCTGGTAACAGCACGACAGACATGATGCCTAAGGAAATAAAAAAACAAACAAGAGCATACTGGTAGGAGTGCCTCCAGCATGAGCCACTCGCCAGGGACACGTTAGAATCTGCAAGGTTTACCTTCACACACTGGGCAACACTCCCCAGGCACTTTCACGGGGTGCATGCAGCTCTGTCCACAGGCCGTGGCCACACAGTGAGGTTCCCCGTTGATGCACTGGCAGAAGGTGCAGTCATCTTCCCGCCACCGATCTCCGTGGGCACGTATCTGACCATTGGCATAGCAGCCGGCAGGATTATTAAAAGGGTACACTGGGTCTAAATTAAAAATAAGTTGAGAGTGAGAATGAGCATATCATGCATCTTATTTCTGCCTGCAGCTATAGATACTTGTTCCCAGGGTCTAGTCATCAGGAGTTCTATTCCAGTTGTGATTAACAGCAGCTCCAAGTTGCCTGAGGAGTCTCAAGGAGTCTAAACAAACGCATCAGTCATACCAAACCTAGGACGACCCCCGACACTGGGTCAGGGAAGAGGATCTAGGGCCCGAAAATGCATGTGGCACGTGCTACCACTCCACCCCTCTGAAAAGCTTTGCGGAGAAAGCTGCGGGTGGGGAACCAAGAGACATGAACACATTTTGGATTCCAGCAATGACTTCTGAGTTGCTGCTTGAGATGATTATCACTTCTTAATTTTTCTGGACGGAACAGTGCCCCCAGTAACTGGGAGTGACAATGCTCTTTGTAGGATTAACTGAACTGATTGTCTGCATGTCCACCCTATGGCTGTGTGCACGACAAGACCGGCTTAGGGACATCATACATACCTTTGTCCCTACATGCTGAGCAACTGGCAGCTAAGGTTACAACAGAAAAAAACTTTTGATTACTTACAAGGCAATACACACAAAATCCCTGAAGTCCTTATATTGACAGCAATTAGATAAATCTTGTGTCTCCCAAATAAACACCACTGTGCTGGGAGAGGAGTCACCAGCAGGTTAACACTGTGTTACGCAAAACAAAGGTAAAATTCGAAATAAATCCGTCAGAGCTTTGGAGAGGCATCCTGATACAGATGGGAGTGGCCAGTGCACATGAACTAGATAAAATAATGACCATATTTTATAGTACATCAAAATGCTATGCTGACAGCTTATTCCTACTTTGAGTTTGGGCCTGAATTCTAGAAAGGGAGATGTTCTCGACCATGACCAGACAACTCACTATGATTATTACACAGAGGTTCCTATCTGTTCTTTTTTTTAACACCACCAATAGCTACACCATTTAGACACCAGCTGCAGGTTGGAAGCTCACTGCTATAAACTAAGTGGTCCAGGGTTGGATTTTTTTTTTTTTTTTTTTTTTTAACTTTACTCTTCAACCGGCACCCTTCCGTACCTTCACACACCGGGCAGCACTCCCCTTCCGGCACGTAGTACCTCTCGCAGCTCAGCTGGCCACACTGGGCGGTGAAGCAAATGGAAACACCGCCTTGACATCGACAGAACCGGCAGTTGTCCATTCGGAACATGTCTCCATCATAGTACTCTACGTTATTAAACACACAGGCTGGCTTGGTTTCTGAAACGAGTTAAAGCAACACACCAAATCAGTTCTAAGTGGTGTCTCTTTACATTTTTCAGTCTCTAGAAATTCTGTCTCCAAGCAACAGGTTATAGTTTGTTAGAAAATGACTAAACCTGATACAACTATGCAACAGAATCAAGAAAGCAAAATAGAACAAAATATATCGTTATCCTGTTTACACCAAGGAACTGAAATTCCCTTTAGCAAAATCTAAATGATTTCCTCCCACCCTAATGAAAGGTAAACTTTATGAATATGAAACTCACTTAGCTGCTAAGTACTCTAAAGAGATCATGTTTGTTTTGTTAAATCCTTCACTACCCCAAGTAAGCGGACCTGCTCCAAGACAGGTTTAGCTCTGCCTCAAAATTTTTACTTTTTGGAGTTTCTCTCTAAATTATTCTTTCCACCTGATTTGACAATCTATAATGTTAATGTGCAACATTTCACACATCCATGTATATATGTATTACATAGTATATAATGTTGTACACATTATGCCACTTACTCCCAATGAGAAAGGTCTGACAAATATTATTCTGAGCCGAGAAGTTAGAAAGGTTTGTGAAATTTGTTCAAACTCACAAGATTATTAGCAAAGAGGCACATAAAAATGGAAGTTCTCCAACTAAAACTGTGTGCTCCTTGCTTTGTTTTGGGTCATACTCTGAGAAGGAATGGTGGCCCGTATTCTCAACTCTCATGATACCAATGATTTCATTTTCTCCACTCTTAAATACTATCTCTAAATTCATTCCAGATCTCTAATTATGGTTAATTCAAAATAACTCCTGATGATTTTGAAAACAAAATAAATCAATAAATGCCATGAATCATATCAACGGCATTAGCAAAAAAATGAAAATAACTTAAGAAACAAGTTCAATAACATTGCGGGGTACAACTACAACTCAAAAAACTGTTTCCATATTATACTCTATGTTAGCAATTACCAGAAAATGAAATCAGAAAAACAATTCCATTCTCCAAAGTATGAAAACAAACAAAAAACA
Organism: Ochotona princeps; assembly: GCF_030435755.1. NCBI lineage: Eukaryota > Metazoa > Chordata > Mammalia > Lagomorpha > Ochotonidae > Ochotona > Ochotona princeps. The sequence goes on from NC_080839.1 coordinate 55,843,877, forward strand.
ATTAGAAATAAATTTAGTGAAATAACTGAAAAACTCAGGGCTTAAAAAATGGCAGGATATTGTTCAACAAGCCAAGAAATGCTTAAATAATATTAAGACATTATATATTGGAAGACCATACTGCTAAAATGCAATTAATCCCCAAACCGAACTGTATTAAGTATTCACAGTCATCCCTACTGAAATTCTAGCCAGCTCTTCCATTGAAACTGACAAGCTGACAGGAAAATTTCAGAATTGCCAAAACCAATATTGAAAGGAGCAACAAAATCAGGAGTCTGATTTCGGAACACACACCATGTCATAGTAATCAAGATAGTGTGATTCTAGCATAACACTGAGAGTTCATCAATAAACCCAGTTTCTTGATTTCTGACAAGGATGTCAAGACAATTCAAACAGCAGAAGACAGTCTTTTTTTTACTAAATGGCACCACAATCTCTAAGCCAACCAATACGGCCTCGCTCTGCCCCAATAGGTACAAGTTAACTCAAAATGAATGACATGGTATGACCTAAATGAAACAGCTACATCTGCAGCTTTCTCAGAAGACAATACCAGGGTAAATCTTTGTGACTCTGGATTAGGCAATGGCTTCTTAGCTAGGTAGGACACAAAAAGCATAGGCCATAAGAGGAAAAAAAAAAACTAAATCACTTTTGTGAACACTATCAATAAAGTCAAAAGATTTTTAGAAAGAACTGGGAGGGAAGAGTCAGAAGGCTCCCCAAAGAAACAATAACTGGAGATGAGTGTTTGTTACTCTGATTTGACATGATTACATACTGTAACCATGCAGCGAATTATCAGAGTGGGAATTGTGGTACAACAGCTTAAGCAGCCTCCTCTTATCTACACAGTCTCAGAGTGCCCGGGATGGAGGCTCGTCTTAACTTCTGCTTCCAATCCAGCTTCCTGCTAATGCATTTGGGAGGTAGCAGACAAAGGTTCCAGTTCTGAGTTTCTGGCACCACAGGAGAGACCCAGATGGATGTCCTGCCTCCTAGCTTCAACACAGCCAAGACCTAGCTGTTGAGGGCAGCTGGAGAACAAGCCAAAGCAGAGAATACCTCCCTCCCTCCATCTGTTCTTCAGGTAAATCAAAGAAACATTAAAAAAATCAACACAATTTACTCCATAAATATATACAATTAGTATGTATCAAATTCTTTTAGAAAAAGAAAATAGAGAATAATTAAAAAGGTTTGCAGTAACACATCTTTGTGAGGATAAAACAGAATGGTTTCTTTTCCTCTCACATCCTCAAGTTCGATAACAGCATGGAGATCAAGATTATATATATATTATGTATAATATATATATATATATATTTTTTTTCCCTTTCAACCCATGGAGGACTGAACCTAAGGAGGATGTATAACGGAAACACAGTGGACGTAAATATGTTCATAGGTAGAAACAGAGAGCAGTATGTCCCTGTGCAGTCAGTACAAGGATAGACTCAGTGAAACAGCAGATAATCTCCTACATGTTCGGAGACACCTCAATGGCAGTATGATGGGCTTCTGAGGCTACACAAACGACACTATTTGTAACACTGGAGGGGAGAAAAATGGGGAGAAGACAAGGTTACATGAGAGGGGGAGGGGAGACCCCAGTGCCTATTAATCTGTGTCATAAAATAAAAACAACAAAAAATAGAATGTTCACATAGTCCTAGGAAAGATATAGAAGTGCAGCGGTTTCCGTGAACGGTTTGACAGTTCCTCAAAACACTAAATGGAGTATATTACATGATCAGGCAGTCCTAGTCCTAAGGACATACCAACAGAAACAAAAACACATTCATTAAAAGCTTGCATATACCATTATTTACAACAGTCAAAAAAAGAAGCAATCACCTAAAGAACAATTAACTATCCTGTGGATTAAAAGAAAGTGGTATACCTATATAAGGAAATCTTGTTTAGATACATGTCACAGTGCAAATGAACCTTGAAAACATTATGCTAGGGGAAAGGAGCCGGTCTTAAAAAGCAACATGCTGTAGTGTTTTATCGATATGAAATATGCATACATCTATAAAGTACCTAAGTGGCTGTCCAGGATGGAAGGCTTTGGGGAGGAAATGCAACAACTACTAACAGGTTCAGGTATTCTCTTTGGCGAGGGAGAGTTTGGTTGAAAATGTTTTAAAGTTCAAAGTGCACAACTGTGTGAATATAGCCAACATCACTGCACTGGACAACTTAAGTTGATGAACTTCACTGTGCGCGTGTCTCAGCAATAGTACTCATCAGCTTAAGAAAGTTCTCCTGAACATCCCTGCTTTAACCACACAAGCAGGGGCAGCTGAGGATGTCCACAGACTCCCTGAGGTCTCTGCCCATGAATGACTTCTTCATATGACACCTGGCATGTATGAATACTTTCAGAAGCCTTCCCTGCTTTTTAACTGGAGTATTTATGTTTGCACAACACGTAAGGATGATCGCGTTCTCACTTGATTTTATAATAACACCAATGAGAAGACAGAGTACTACTACTCGTTCTTTTTGATGAGGAAAAATGAAATTCATGGAGAAATTCATGAAATTCACCTGCCTCAAGTCATACCAGCAGAGATGAGCTGTGTATTTACATAAGTACTTAAATCTGTTCCCTTAGCTGTCTGGATATTGTATGTCCTTTTCTCAGAAAATCAAGCTTTATTAAAGAGTCATCATACCTCATAATTCATCTACATAATTTCTTCCAATATTCTAATCTGAGCTGGGGTTCAAAATTGGGCAGTTAAACTACAAATTTCCCAAGGTGTAGAAAACAGACAGCCTTAATGAGTCAAACCTAAACAGCATGAAATGTGGGGCACTCAAAAAATTGTTGAACACCATTCAAAGTAAAGAAAAAAAATCAAAGCCAATAAATATTAGTTACATACTTGAGTTAACTGGCCACAACTGATATTGGGAGAAGCCACAAATCTTGCTGCAAGAGTTTAAGTGGATATGGAAGGTTCTGGTTATAAGGAAAGCTGTCTGGGAGCAGTTTTATGATAGCATGTACAGGAGATTATGTGGGAGAACTGAACATTTAGGGTTAGAGAAATCTCAAGAACAAGGAAGTGGTGGACATATGCCTCCATGTGGTCCCCAAAAATCACAGCATGAAATACAGTAATATCCTTTAGGGTAACAAGGAAGGGAGGAAGAGACAGAGGTTACAGAGGAGAAAGAGACAGAAACAGATTCTAGAACACAATGAAGTCTGTTTGATCTAAGAAAAGTACGTGATAAAAAGGCTAGCCATGATCTTTAAGGATCGTTGAGCACTTCTTTACCTGCTGGGAATTTCTGCAGATCTCAGAACAGCCTGGAGATTGCTACCACCTTTACACAAGCATGACTGAAGTGAATGTGGAACAGAAAAATGTTACAAAAGCAACTTATTGAGAGATTAGTGTTTATTACAGAGATGTATAAACGTGTCTAATTAAAAAAAAGATTTTTGGATGTGTTTTGTGTATGTCAATGAAAATCTGGAATCTTTCTTCCCCTCTTTCATATATTTCAGAACTCTTGAAACGAGCCTTATAATACAGACTGCTAGTAATCCCTGCAGAACTGCCCTGGTTGTGGCAGACGGTGATTAAGTATATAATTGCAGTAAGAAAAAGACTACAATTTAGCATTTGAATTGTAAAAATAATCCCAAACAGATGCATTTGTTGTTTATGCTCTTTGACGGCCTACTAGGTAATAGCTAGTATCTGACGTCTCGTCTTATTGCATTGTGAGGTGAACTGCATAAGGAAGTAAAAGGACAGTTGCGTGACAGGTGGGAATCACCTGACCATTGCTCTGTAAGTCAACAGCCACACGGATACCATCACAAAGACAGGGGCCCTGGCCTTTCAAGTACCTGAAGGGCAAAAACAATTTTGACATGGTGTATGTGTACGTGCCAGAGTGAACCAAGCAGACACTAATTCAGGATAAGAGCAAAGGAACAATACTCAAAAAGGACTACAAAAGATCCTATCACCCTTAAAATTAGGTCAACAAGGCCCAGGAGTAGGAGGGTTGCTCAACAAACACCCATGGAACAAAACATCTCTTTTGAAGGGTGGAGTTCTTCCTAATACTCTGCCAGTAGATTTCATGATTGCACGGAGACTGTTGAGTTTACGTGCTGCAGACAGTGGGTTCTCAATAGATGCTTCTGGTACCAGCTTTTTAAATTAACAGTCGGCAGATCTGTTTCATTGGCCAACATTTTATGTGTGAAGAAAAGCCGACTTTGGATCTAGCTACTTCAGATCTAGCTCTCCTGTCAGCGACTGACTTACATGTTAATATCAAGGCCACCATAAAATCACTCCCAGTTTTTTACTGATCTTTTCTATACACCCAAATGAAACAGAAACTAATTATTGTGTGGTAAGCACAACCTTAATAAAGACACTTGGTTCTGAGTGCTCACTTAAAATCTGAATTTTAATCTTGCTGTAAAACACACACACACACATAAAACAACAACAAAAAAATGGTTATGGGGCAGCGTTCTGAAAAAATTTTCAGGTGGCACCAAAAACAGTCTCAATATACAGGCTGGTTGCACTTGTTTTTCCTCAGCCTGAACTTCTTCATGTCTATCTGAAACTGCTTCCTGGGAGACGCAACACACATGGGACTCTTTCTGTCCCTACACATCCATCCACGGTTTCTGGAACCACTGGGAAGGGGAGGACAGCTTTCTCCTTTTTTACTGATGACTGTTCTTACAGCTGAGTGTGGATCGGCCTCAGTGTATACTTGATCCTGTTCCCTCTTTCCCAATAAATAACTCAATGCTCAATATGACAAAGCTAAACGTATTTTGGTTACTTTCAACTGGTTTATATCCAATGGTAGAATATAATGTTTACTCATTCTAGAAAACTGTTAGAAGTTTTCCTGCTGCTGGAGGAGTCAGTTACTGGCTCTGGCACTTTATTTGATCTAGATGTGTGTAGGAAAATACTGGACCATATCCAAATGACTCCAAGAAGAGAGGTGGGTCGTAGGTAAAATGACAGTGGGAATTATGACAAAATGGGGAAGGAACACGTGCCTGTCTGAGAGCAGAGGATGGCTGGCAAGTGCAACTGACTGCTGACGCCCCTCTGTCTGGAGCTCAAAGCAGGTTCAGAAACCTGTCATAGAAGGGCATTAGAACCATTCCAGCACTGCTTTAAAGGCCACACGCGTCTAGGGGATGATTCGGAGTGCTTTACAGGTAGTAAAGAACTCAATCACACTGCCTATTGCCTTTGCTTCCTGGCTTTCCAAAAACAGGATTCTCATTTAACCAACACCTCACTAATCTTACTTTTGGCCCTGAGGATACAGCTCATGTGATGTAAACTGCAACTCCTTCATTCCCTCTACCAAAACCAAACCAAACCAAACTGCAACGAGAAGTGGACACTTAGGATGTTCTTGCCACCTAGTTAGTGTTGCCAAAACTCAGGAGTTGCCTGATTCTGTGTATTTTAAAATCTTCTGCTCTCATTTTGATGCTTATATTTAAGTAAATAACATCGGCATATGAGTCGCCTGACCAGCAGCCAGGCAGCTGGGCACTGTCAGTGCAATCCGCATTTCTGCATGTGGGGTCAGTGCCATAAAAATTCAGCCTATGTCTCCCAAACTGGAGTTTTTGGCTCAGTTCCATCACTCTGAGGGGTTCTTAATGTGAAGACACTAGGCACTTCGGCTGCAGCTGTGTCAATCTGAACTCCTGGACAGGTTTTCACTGAGCTGTATCTTGGTATTTTAATGCTGTTTTTTTTTTTTTTATTGGAAATAAGTCACAGAAAACGCATTTAAAAAAAAAAAACTTGTGTTAAAGGAACTGAAGGACATGATTTCCATCTCACGTTACTTTTTAATTTCCATGTGAGGAATTGTTCTGTTCTGAAGGTTTTAGTCTTTGAAAATAAATATCGTCTATGATTTCACTTTCTTTCTCACTAGATGGCCAGGAAGCTGGGGGTTTATCATGATGTTTAACTCTGGCAACTACACAGACCCCCTAAAGCCAATCTGCTTGTGTGTGCTTTCTGTTTAATTTTTAGTTACATCTCTATAGCTATGATTTTTTTCTAATTAACATTTCACCACCAAGTTATTGAATCTGTGTTCATTCTGTGGATGTTTCCCTCACACCCTCTCCAACACAGAGACACACATGTCACCTAAAGACTGGGCAAGGTTTTGAGACATCTATCAGTAAGTGATGCCACTGAACCAACACCACTGGTGGTGCTCACACACACTAAGACACCTCTGCCACCACTGGGTGGAATCATCTTACACTGTACTTGCTGCCTATCATCGATTCCATGTTGGGATGCTGCACCTGTTTCTGTGGATGCATGCCTCTGTTCTAAGCGACATAAAATCTTCTGATTTTGATCTTAGGACTACTAGCCAGAGTACAGGTCACTAACTATGTCTTCATGCATCATGGTTATAAAGCTCGCTGCAGTCAATGCCTATTATGCTAAAAAGCCGCATACATGGATTGCTAATATTTCTGCACAAATCTTTTAATTCCATTTCAGTCACTGTTTCAAATTCCCCTTACAAACACCCAGTCACGCATGAACATAACAAGTATATGCATGTCTTTGAATGTCAAAAGTAAAACACACAGTTCCAAGTCAGAATACCCTTAAAAATGAGAGAATTTCAATAAATTTGTCAAAAGTGAAATTAAAAGATAAGCTTAATTTGGTGCAAAAGATTTCAAAATCCATGCAATCACGGGGGTTTAAAAAAGCTCATGACAAATGTGTTCTATGAAAAACCTAGGCATAGCTTTCCAAAAGTTTTGGTAACAAAATTTAATTCGATTCTCTATGAAGTTTTTTAATGGGCCCTCCTATTCCACTGCATTATGAATTTTCATGATATTACAGTTTCCAGTCTCTTCTATAACGTATTGGTTATAGTAGTAAGAAATACTATTACTGTAATAGGACAAAAAATAAAAGCAAAATGACCCAACCAGTTTATGGAGCATGAAAGAAACAACCATCAGAAATGCTGCGACTGTTTTATCTCAGCATGCAATCATGGCAGATGGCAAATCCTAATCCCACAGTCCTATGACAATACTTTCAGAAATGACTATAAAGAGGGCTGGTCATAAAAATCAATTCCAGGTTGGCTGAGGTTGGGATATAGCTATTAGGTCTGCTAGACACATCAAATTTGAGAAATATATATTGTTCTTATAAAAAAAAAGTAGACACTTAAGGTTCTAGAATCAAAGAGAAAATAAAGGCATCTTTCTTACTCATCCAAAGGAAACCATAGCAAATTTTATTACTAGTGGAGCTACATCCAAGGGACAAGTGACTTCAGACTGAAATGTAAGAGGACAATTAAAAGATGGAGAATTCCGACTAATCAACCCTTCTCTGGGCTGGTATTTAGCAGTTACCTGCACAGGTAATTAGGTTGAGATGAATCAGACTGGTGACTCCAGATCACCTGGGAGTCGTTGGTAAGGCAGGCAACCTGTCCATACTCACAAACACACAAACGTGTGATGAGACTCTTCTGTTCACTTGCTACAATGACAGACATCACTATTTTCAGAGTGATGAGTACTGAAAGGACACACACCTGAGATGCCCAGAGCCCAGAGTAAGAAGTGACTTTTGTGTGTAAAGGACTCAGTCTCCAGAGCACACCAACTAAAATAAATTAATTAGTAGCAGTGTCAGAGAAAAGTATGGTTGGCCATTTGCTGGTGTTTAAGAAGCATTACTACTGGCTAGATGGTAACAGGGGTGGGGAGCAACTCTTGAGAAGAGATCTATACCCTCCCCATATCCTTGCATTTGTACGGTTTGTAAACTAAGAAGGCCAGCCTTGCCACCTCCAGCCCCCACCTCCAATGTCCAGGGTAGTGTCTCGGGAGATGAACAGAAAGTGGGGACACAGAGTACAAGAAACGTAACTGCACTTGAGGCGCAACTACAAGTGCTTTGCATAAAATATCTCATTCAATTTATGATTATTCACACTCAATTTTCAGATATGTATGCAGAGGCCCAAGGAAAGTTCCTGATTTAATTTTAAGTTCCTCTTTAATTCTAATCTGTGCTTATGTTTACTCTTAATCAGAAAGCCATACTGCAACTGTTATTTCAAAAACAAAATCATGTAACGCAATGTATGGCCACGGGACCCCAATATAACATGACTCTGTCAAAAAGGATTTGACTTTAACAATCTTTTGTGCTGGAGAAGGATCTGGGATGAAGATTTGCGATATCCAAATAAATATAGCCTACAGTTAATATGGCTGTTCCTAATATACATATTTTGGTTGTATTTGTCCAAATCCACCTTCCCGAGTATACAGGCAATGCACTCTGTGCAACTAGTGACACAAAATTTGAGTTTTATTCTTTGTTGTTGTTATTTACGTCCTGAAAATTCTGGTGAAGAATGTTTTGGGTTATCGTCTTTTCTAGCATCTCAATGAACATCATGCCACCAACCACCAAACTCTTATGAACAGAAGAGATAGAGCCTCTTTGAGGGGGATCTTGAGACCAAAAAAACACACTTTTTTTCTGTGCCACAGGGGTCAAGTCTAATGTAGGCTGATATTAATCACCAACTGTTGGTCACAGACATTCTAAGTAGGAACACTCTAAACCAGATGAACAAGGTCTTTTCTGTTTCAAATGGCTATAGCTCCCACATGGTTTTAGTTGGATTGCCTCCTGACAGCAGTGGGTTGGGTCACTGAGTGACCCAGGAGGATTCTGTTAGCTCCATGACCCTTTTCTTGAGAGCTCCAAGCTTTTGAGATTCTCAGATTCAGCAGAGTATATGACTGCTATATGTAATCTGCTATCATACCCGCAAAATTCTCTTTCTGATAGATAGAGCAGTAGCTCCCATGCCAATTTCTGTCCTAGGTGGTGGGACCTTAAAGGAACTTTTTAGTTTTAAGCAAGTCTCCGAGTTTCTTTCCTGCAGGGGCAGCTATGTTGAACCCTCCCTCCTCCTCCTCCTACACCATCATACACTCTCTAAGAACAAGAGAAACCCCACGTACCATTAACACATTCAAAGACATCACAGCACTTTCCAGGTGTCCCATCTCCACGAGAGACTATGCGGGGAGTGGATCCCACCTCACACACGGGGAAACCACATAAGCCAGAGAGACACTCGCATCTGAAACCAAAGAAAAGGGAAGGAAAACCCCATGAATAAACAACAACACAGAAGTTGGGAGACCACAAACAAGGTGCCAGTGGCTGTGGCAAGATACATGCTCTACAGGCCCCTGCCTTGTGCATCTGGTATCACTGAGAAATTATGGGAGTGGTGCTGGACGGGAGCAGAACAGGTTCCTGATGTAAGCTGCTTTTTTTTTCAAATGTAGATATCCCCAACTTTTAATGTGAACCATTAACAAATATTTCTCAAATGCATTACCTGCTACCTAGAACGTGCATGGTCAGCTTTATTTGCACGATTGTGAATGCATGGAAGGCAGGAGACTCAGTGTGGCTAACAGTGCATGCTGTTGTGCTAAGCATCCCTGTGTCCCTGGGTTTGTGCATTTTGATGTGTGGTGTTTCCCACAGGCCTTCTGATTCTTTTACATTAATAGCTTTTCCAAATTAGTATCAGTGGACTATTCTCTTGTAGGATCCTCATCTTGGGCAACAATTTGTAATTGTGTTCCATAGTAAAAAGAATTCTGAGATGTTCTGTTATTCAGGGGCACAGATTTGGTAAATGGAACTCCTGATAGCTATGCTGGGAGCTTAAAGTTTTTCTTTTTTTTTTTTTTTTAAGACCTGTTAAGCTGCAACATGGGCACTCATCTCTACTGGCACGGTTGAGATGACCAACAACCTTTCAGCTGGCTGTGCCGGCTCTTGCCCTGAACTGCTCTGTTTGGAATTTGCCTAAACATAGAAATCTGGTGAACACAGGAAAGTAAAGAAAGTAAGAGGAGACTGAATGTCAAATGTTGTTTCCACTAAAATGAAATAGGCAGGAAGTTCAGGGCAGTGATGTGTCAGTATGCAAACGCAGTAAGAGAAGCAGCAGTCGGTCATCTGTCCTCTGGCACCTCTGGGGATAGAAGTCTGGGTCAGGGAGTGCAGAGGATGGTGAAGAATTACCAGGCTGACAGGAATAAAAGGAAGGTATCCTAAAAAAGAGACATCCTGGCAGGAAGTGTGTAGGTATTTATGTACAATCAGTGGTCAAGGTCAGGGGAGGTAAAATTCCCAGCAGGGAAGCACTATTAACAAAACCATTAATTCTGGTTTTGTGCTTTTCTTTCCTTCAGTGTTTGGCTTGTTCTCCTACTGTTTCTCTGGACCATTAATAAACTATGCTTGTAGTCCCCAATACCTAGGTAATCAGACCCAGAGATGTAGTTATATTTATAGTTAACTGTGGTAGCAGAAAGGAAATGAAATTAAGTAAAAATTTGGATGAAAGATCATGAAAGCTGTCGGAGCAGTGTGAATTATTTCCTAGCTCTATTGGCCTTTAAGGGTTTTTTGGTGTGGGTAATTGTGTGCATGGGGAGAAAGGGTTAATTTTATTGGATTCCTGGGGAAGAAAAGGCAGTGGCAGGTGGGTCACTTGATGACTAAGGTTTTGCTGCAAAAATATTTGTCTATGGCTTCAAATAAATGTTGCAAGTCGAGCTGGAAGGTCTCACTTCATGTTCTGTATTCGTGCAAAGGCTGAGTAAGGTGAGCTGGGCTTTCAGTGCCTGGTAAGGTTACCCCTTTCACGGATGCACATGTAGCCACTGCGATCTGAAGCTTGCAATCATACTGCTGTGATACTGCAATAACATCTTGTTGTTGACATTTATTGCACTTGAAGTCCTATACAAACTCTGAACTGTTAAGAGAATATGGATAAGGGTAAAGTATTCAAAGGCCACATCCTGGTCCAAGTCTCTGGGTGTGATTACAATGACATCACTCCAAACGAACAAATGACTTCTTGTATACATCTTCTAGGATTCGCATTCTGGTCATGTGACACATCTCAGGGAGTTATTCTAATTTGAACACCAAAGAGTATACAGTCAAGCAAAAGAGAATCTCTTCACATACTGTCCTTGAACATGTGGTTGCTTGGCTTTCTGTTCAGCTGTTGGAAATCACACCAAACCGAAGCCCATAACTAAGTGTGCCCATGTCATCTTCCTTTCCCTCTCTTAGGTCTGATCTATTTCCAAAGGTTTACATCCATCTATCATTTCCTTAGAGACCCACATAGATTGTGTCTAGCACTCTACAGGTCTAAAACTGCACAGTGCGGTCTGCTAAACCACTCAGGAAAGGAAAACCCTGCATGCAGAATTTTTGTGTACCCTGAATCTTGTTGGTTGGCACCCTCTTCTCTCTGCCCCCTTATCTCAAAAGCGCTCTGTGCTGACTGCCATCTTCTGACTTCTCAAAGCTTCCTATGAAGCTGAAAAACGAGCATTCTACAGAAAAAGAACAGATGAATGAACCCCCAAAAGGTGGAAACCTGGGTTCAGGTAGGTATCTGTCAGGAAGCTCTCTTTTAGGTTGAAGCTTTATGAAACTGCCCTTTTTACAGGTCAGAAACAGACACAGAGCAATTCCATGTAGTTGAACTTAATACAGCTCATCTGAGTTTATCTTTTGACAGCCAGGACTACCTTCATTCTGCCAGGTAACAAAAGGGGACTCTATAAACTAAGTGGAATCTAATGTACTTATGACAAAATTCTGTCAGAAGATTGTTCGAGAGGCTCTGGATTTTTCCCCTTTTACAAGTGGCAGTGGTAAGGTACACAGGTTCATCAGCCGACCTGAAATTAAATGGAGCTTCCTGTTTGCTTTGTTTTGTACCAGGAGAGATTAGATTCTCTTCTACTGAGTCACGAGGAGGAAATGCTGCGTTACAGGGCAACTGAAGCATGTCAACGGTACCTTGTCCTAATCATCGCCTTCCTCTGCAATTCCACACCACCCCCACCTCAGAGGAGGAGCAAGCAAAGGAGACAATGTAGATTAGGAGCAAAGAGATGATCAGGAGGAGAGGCTCTGGCCAAGTTGCTATCCTTACTTACCCCTCACCTCAGAGCCCTGCTCCCCAGGCTCCAGCTCTGATCTGGACCCTACGCATCCTCCCGATGCCACAAGGCTCTTCAGTGACACAAGCCTCACTACCTCGGCCTGACATTCAACACCCTGGAGTCAACATAACTTTCCTCAGTTTTCTCTTCAAGGGTTCCCCCTTCCTGTTTTGATCCTACAGCCACACTCCTTTCTCCAGGCCAGCCTTCACTCCACTGCGTTTGCACTGCTTGCCCTACTGGCTCCAAAATACCTCCTACCCAGCCCTTGGGTCTGCTATCTCCCCAGATAGCGCCTCTTCCTCAGAGTCCCTGAGCACTAGGGTTTCCGCTCTCCTCTGACTCTGCTCAGTAATCACGCCATAGCTCTTTCTGCACCTGCCATCACTGTAGGAGGATTTCTTAGATGGAACAAAAGCTGGAGATGAAGAGGAGGGCAAAAAATAACAAGAGAAAAGGTACAGACGAAGGTGACAAGCACAGTGCCCAGGCTGATATAAATGAAACCAAAAGGCAGTGTTAAGAGCTTAAAAAAAATAAGTTTTATTGAGATAAAAGCCACATACCCATACTTAAACCCTGTTAAACTGCACAACTTTTTTTTTAAACAGGGTTGTGCAACAATCGCTGGTACCTAATTTCAGAACATGTTCATCATCTCAAAATGAAATCCTGTAACCTCTTCTCCCCACTTCCTGGCAACCATTAATTTAGCTCTGTCTCTATGGACTTGTCTATTCTGGATAATTCCTATAAATGGGATCATACAGTATGTAAGCCAAAGGCTTTAACTTTAAACAAGAAGCAACCTGTATTTGCAATTTGCGAGAAAAGTTCAAGCCTCTCATGTTATCCTCAGTATTAAGATAATGATCAATCAAAGCACCCCATTAATAAATTTTTGCATAATGTAATCACAGCTGCAGCCAGGTGGGACTTGGTTAAGGGTTTTATTATATTTTTTTCCCTTCAAGAAGGCAGTGGGTTTGGCTTCGTGGACATCTGAGTGCCTGAGTGCCAGGCTGAACAGTTCTCAGAAATCTTCTAAACCCCTAGAGGGCACTCACCTTCTTGGGAGCTCAGGCCGGCTGGTTCTGTTGGCTGAAGGGCAGGAATGCAGCCTGACTCTCCCTTCATGTTCCTTGCTTCCTGGACTACACAGACAGTCCCAGCTGGACCAGGAGGCCAAAGTCCTAGCTCCTGCGCATAGCTTACAAACTGCTCATAAACCCGGCCTCTCCCTGCCTCTTAGCTTCCATGTTCTACAGCCTGTGGGTCAGCAATAGTGGCAGGCTACCATTTGCTGAATTCCCTATTCTGATCTTGTATCACTCCTGTGCCCACTATGCAGGTTCAAATTCCTGCTTCTCCTTTGCCCCTGGAAAATTTCCCACAGTCCTTACGCTATCCATTCTCCAAGGCCTTCTTTGGCAAAAATAAACAGAAACAAAAACCAGGATTAATTTTTCTTCTTCTCAATGTACAACAGTAAACAAGGGGATTGAATTCCTGAAGTATACGTGCTTGTAATAAATCAAAATCATTCTGCTTCTCTCATAAATTTCTCTACAGTAGGGGCATGCTATCTGTGTTCCAAAGAAAGAAATGAAGAATAAACACAATATTAAAAAAGTCTGGAACAAACCTTTTCCTCACAATTAATAAGTCAGAGGTTACAGTATCATCATTTTTATAGATTTGTAAGTTTGACACAGAGCTCACAGGTCCAATGTTTTTCAATATGAGTATGTGGAAGGAAAGACTATAGAATTACCTGAAAATGCAGATTCTAGGTACATGTTGTGGAATGTTTTTCTGCAAGTTTAGGAGGGACTGTAAAAGTCAGATTGCATAATAAACTCTGCAGGAGAATCCACTGAAGGCAAATTGGGACCCGCTTTCAGAACTTCCTATGTCCAGGACCTGGGTTTCTAACATTTAATTTTTATTTTCCAGAAGCTTCTTATGCATGAAGTGAGACTGGTGAACCACAAAGAACCTTTCCGGCTTAAAAAAAAATTCCACAATTCTACTATCGCCATTCCCACCACTGTACCATCAAGCTCTCATTACAGCTCATCTTCTTCTTGCCCATGTGCATCCATGTCCTTGGGGCACACCACTGACCCTGCACCCTAAACCCCTCTTCCTCTTGTCCAAGCACCTCAACCTTTGGACCCAGTCCAACAGGGGTCTTTTCCTGAAAGCTTTCTTGGGGCATTTTGTTTTCCTTCCTGGAATATAATAATTACAGATTTATAGCTTATTCTTTCATAGGAAAAAAGACACTATGCCATGCAGAAGAGCCACCAAGCTAGATGGTGGTGTCTCTGGATGTCTGTGATCCTTCATACCTTAGTTGAAGAATCAATCATTTTACCCAAAAGGCTGGAGAAATTAAGGATAACCTGTGAGAAGAGGGTTGCTAGTGGAGACCTTGGGGCTGGGACTTCTCTTTGCTGCCCTAAAAGCCCTTGCAGCAAAGAACAGCAGCACCATGGAATAATGCCCGGGGGTGGGTGCAAAGCAGAGCTTAGGGCAGAGGTTCCTCTAACATCCTCCTATAGCAGCCTTTTTCAGGAAGGAATAATGGAGAGCAGCAAGCCAGCAGACTAGACTCCTCACCTTCCACAAGCACACACATTTCCCAGAGGGAAAACATGTTAGAGCAGCCCCCTGGAGAACACTTCCTACACTGGACTGCATCCACCTCTGCATGGAGGCCTTAAGCCCTTCCAAAGGGGAGATACCAACTGTTTGCAAATCAAAACTCACCATTCACAGGCTGGAGGGAGGTCTTCCTGCAGTCAGGAAATACAATCAATCAAGAACTAAAAGGCCAAAGCTCTACTGTGATTCTACATGGTGTATTAATGAAACAGCTTGTCAGGAATGGAAATTATGATGCATAAAACACCATTTCTAGAAAAAGTAGCTTCAATTCTAATTAAACCCGATGAGCTATCTTTCTACTGATGCCTTATCTTTCTAGGATTTTTTTTTAAGACTGCAAATAGAATATTCAAGAAGAAATAGGTTTCCCACCCAAAGGTCCAACTATGTAGACTGGAAACAGTGCTTCTCTCCATGGGACGTCCCTAGATTTACCAATTTTAATCATGTGTCACCATCAGTCACTCCAATCCCCATCGCCCTTTCCCCTCCTCCAGCTCATTTCTGGGCACTGGCCTCCTCCTATCCCAGCTCCAAACCTGTGCTGTAGCTGTAACAAATGAAGCCCAGCTCTGAGAATCCCATGCCTCTCCCCAGCATCCACCGCTCCCCTGTGGACAGTGGGCTGCTGTCTACACAGTCTCCACCCCCTTCTCTCCAAAGTACAATTATTCGATTGCTTTTTCTTGTGGTTGCTGCTGCTCTTTTGTCTTATGTTTTTTTCTAGGGTGAGGAACTGAAGGTAACGCTTCCACGCAGAGGAAGTGTAGATTGAGGGGGGGGATCAGGTAAAAAAATATTCCTTTGTGATTCCCAATATTTGTAATACTAATAATGTCCACTGGAAGCCTGCGATAAAGCAATCACTACAGCATTCCTCCAGCTTGCTTCTCAAGGGACCTCACTCTGTAAGACTGGATGTGCTGGGGGAAGCTTATCTTAAGTAACCAAGTGGAGAAAGAAAAAAGTGGTATAAATTGGAGGTAAAAGCACCACAAGTTCACATAGTACTAACAAAAAGTACAGAATCGTTCATAGAACTGACACACAGTGATAAGCATGGCATGGAGAGAGTGACGGTATTTCCTGCACATCATCACCTCCATGTGAGAGGCCAGACAAGAGGGCTAGGGCAGGGGTTGGGGTTTCTGGGGGGTTTCAGTGCTGGCAGCAGGGCACCAGAGCCACAGAAACAGCTGAAAAGGCTGGGACTGGGATGTGGCAGACATCCTGAATCATGCTGTCCAGCTGAACAACCTGGTATCATGCATCAGAAGCTAGCCAAGTGCCAGAAGGGCAGGGCTCTCTGGCTTCCCTCCTTTGGCCTAGGGGAGATCACTGGCAAATGATTTGGTGGCTGGTAGGAACCGCGGAGTAGAAGATGGCATGAAAGTGAGATGCACATGGTACCAGTTAGGGAAAGTAAGAAAGAAGGGAAGCATCACACTCTGGAAATGAAGACTGGGTTACTATCATTAACACAACAAGTGCATTAGAGATGAGTGTTTTGGAACATGCAATCGACTAATTGTCAGTACGTCCATGCAGCAGGCACTCCAGTGGGTGAAGCCGGGGATACACACCATCCTGGCCTCAGTTTAGAAAGGTTAGTTTTTGGAGAGCTGGTAGATGTATAATCACCAATGAAAGTGTGACAGGCTGTAGATCATTCCATCCTGTAGTAAACTACTTGAAAGCCTGACAACACCCTCCACTGCTCGGGCTGCTAACACTCCTTTGGCCTCCAGAGCCACAGGGGCCAGGGCTGGACTGAAACAGATGGCTTGAAGTGTGTGTCCACTTGGATCCATGTGACAATCAGTTCGCAGTTTCTCATCCTTGTCATCAGAGTGAAGTGTAACATCAGACTGTCTTGTCCTCTGGGGAGCACACATCCCCAATACGCTGTGCTGCTCCCCAGCCTGTGCGACAGCCCCCTCTGCTTCCTGCAACCTTTTCCCTGCAGAAAAACCCTCTCAGCACCTGTGCATCACTTGAAAACACACCCTTCACATCTTTCACTCCGACCTGGCTCTCCCCTAGCAAAGTGGCTTCCCTGCTGCCATCCTGCAAATTCCCTCCATTCACTTGGGGGCAGGAAGGATCAGGTTGAGTAGCAGCTCCTCCCTTGTGGCTGCTTTTCTTCTAACACACCTCCTTTGTAACTTCATTCCTTTCTCTGTTCCCTCAGGGTCAGATCTGGAGAAAGAGAATACCTATCAAACCAGGCAGTTAGGTATGCATATACTGGCCAAGCAGGCAGAATTTCTCTAAGCCTCAATCGCATTATCTATAAAATAGAGTGCCATGTACACATGTGACATGATTGCTATGAAGATGAAAGGAGCTGAGACGACAGGCACCCAGGATCACTCCCGGAACCAAGAGGCATAACACCTGTCAGCTATTCGATTACAACTGAGGAGGCTCCGGGATCCATGTGGACAAAGGTTTCTCATGGACTCTGGAAATCCTGTGACCCTCTCTGCCCTCTCCAGGGCAGTGACTCATGCCTCCAGTTCTCTGAAATCTTTGAGGTCACACATCCTGTGCTCTGATCCAAACAGCCCATCTTCCTACCCACGCTCACAGCTTGGTGGCTCGTTATCTTCATGAGAATACCTGCTCCTCAGACTTCTCCCCACAGCCTGAGCTGCAGCCTTGCCTCACCTCCTCAACCATACAGCTCCAAACTGAGGTGCTACATTGGAACTGTCATCTTTCTAACACATGTCCCTTGAGTTTCAACCTGTTTATCCTCCTCCTGTGTCTGCTCTCTTGATACCAATGCCAACTTACATAAACCCAGCAAATAATCAGGCAGGTACCTTCCAAGAGGAAAGGGGCCTCGGGGCAGACTCAAAAAGAAAAACTTCTCAGGGGTATCACTATTCCTCATGGAAATGCAAAGCGAACGTGGCCATCCCTTTCTCATCTCTCATTTAAGAGGAGTCAGAATTCTAGGTAAAGCATGTCAGCTTTTAAATATAAATATAAATATAAATACAGCAAACTAATATAAACTAATATAAATATGGCAAATGCAAAAAAAAAGACTCCCCCCCCAGAAATCTATCTTTGGGACTAAATTCAGTCTCACCGCTGCCAGTAACAAATTGTTTCTCTAAGTATTTATTTCCTCTGGGCTGATACTCAGACTGGTGGGGATTGTAGGAAAAGACACCGTGCTGGCAGCTTTTCCTTATCCCTAACACTGGCAGCCCTGCTGGGGCCCAGCAGACCTTCCTTTGCCCCCAAGGATCACTGTTCCCATGATGTCTTGTCAAACAAAAGGCACAAAGATAAACAGCTGAGCCTGTGCATTTGGGGGTATATGTGGATGAGTGGGTACAAATTAGAAGTGTACACTAGCGTATGCGTGATGACAAGTGGGAACAGAGGGATAGAATTTCAGAGGGAAGAACCTACTCGAATCAGACACAAGAAAGAAGATAGTGTATTTAGTCTTAAGCAAATGACTCTGCTCACTAGACATATATTATGGACTGAGATGAGAACTGGGAATACTGCTAGAGAACTGGTAGGAGATACACGGTCAGGGAGGTAGACCAGGCTTGGGCAAGTATACCACACTGAGAAGTACCTTAGGAAAAACCCAACACCGACATATGATCCATTTTTCTTCAGTCTAAACATAGTTAAGATTAGGTTAATGTTTGAAACTGTTAAGTTCTATTACAAAAGTCAAAAAACCAATGACTACAATAGCCTAGAACACTCGACTCTTGTTTCTCTCTGGAGAAATAAGACTCATTCTGAAGGACTCTGCTCAAAATTGAAACCTCATAGTTCTCCACATCAGAACCCAGCTCTCTGCTCAGTCTTTGACTGTTGTACATATCTGCTTTCTAAGCATCGAATGCCTTATACAGACACATGTTTGCTCTTGGACATGAGTGACTGCACTTCACTGTAACCAGTGGTGCAATATTGGATGGGGTTCTGAATCTAGGATCTGCCAAAGACAACCTATATAATTTACTTCAAAGGTGTTTTTTACTCTCATGTGTTTGTTAGATGTTGATGAGAGAGATACGAGGTGGGTCCTTCTCTCAGAGAGTAGGATCTAATGTCTCCGCAAGAGTCATAAGCTTCCTCCAAATTCAGGAGCTAGCTACAGAATTCGGAATACCATCATAAGAGGCAATAAATGCAACTTCTTTTCAAACACAAGCAAAGTCACGACAGGATAATTTACAATGCAGTCTTGGTGGTGTAATCACAACACCCTGACACACTGATGTCCAAGTGAACTTAGCTGTATCTCCCTCCAGGGTCCCAGTGAAGCAATCCAACGTCTCCTGGATAAATCAGATCCAGTGCAATGAAGAACAAGATATACTCCATGAATCCGGGAGTATGTTCGGTACTTCCTCAAATTAACATTTTAAATTTATTTATTAGTTGTGTAAATAACTTCACAAAGCAATTTTTGTTCAGAGCCGTTAAGTTAGTATGTGTCATGATGATAATATAGCAAATGATGGGTGGATGGGAAAAGACCACTGAATTTCGGTATTATTCATGCTATGGGTTCTGCTTTTACATTTAATGGGGAGTTTTCTTCAGTTTAAGTCAATGGCCACATATACAGTGTCTACTGATAATCCATTATTACCCTTAGACCAGACTATATGTTCTCTGAAAGCCTTGTTAGTTTTCAGGACTAAAATAAATACAACTTACAAACAGATACCAGGTCCAATTCTGAAATAAATTGACAAATCACTCTATTAAGGAGACAGTTCATCTTCAATGGGTATGGCCCTTATTTCTAGGAAAGTGTATTTTTTTCCATTCTGGGGATTGGGCCAATGAAAACATGGAATTCTTAGTTATTTTGTCTTAAAACATCAGAGTTTAATATAGATTATGGCTTTTTTGGTCATGACTAGCTCCACTGGGCCAAAAATTACTGTGACAGAGGGCAACAGAATAAATGTTCTTTTACTAGTTGAGAAAGCAGCACTTCAAATGCACCCTGTTTTTGCATTTATGTTTAAAGACAGAGCATGCTATCAGGACAGCACATCAAGAGTCATCAATGTTTTCAATCTGGCCCATTGAGCTCATTGGACTGAAATGAAGTTTGCTATGCTAATACATGCTTTACATACTACATAATTTTTATTTACCCCAAAAAGCAGGTGGGAAAACTGTCCAAATTAAAGGGAACAAGTAAAAACTGAAATGAATTGGAGAAATCTGTCTACTAGAAGATCTTAAAAACCAAAACCAAACTAAACAAAAACCAAAAAACCACCACCAAAACTTATTCAATGCCATCTTTTTTGTGGTGGTATTTTAGAACAGATGGATTTGCTAATTAATTACAAGGCTCTTAATTAAATAAAGTTCTTTTGAAAATGCAAATTCAGGGACAATTCCTACTGGTTAGTTTGAATAGTCATGATGTAAACAACTTAACTGCCTAGCACAACGTCAAAAAGCATGAGTCTATAAACAAGTGTTATCTGATGATTTAAAAAACACCGTCTCCAAGAAGAAAAAACAAAAATAAGTTCCCCCTGATCTCTGAACATGAATGTGACAGTGCCTAGCTAACCTCGGGGAGTTTCTAGCTTTGATGTATGTGTCTGATTAGACTGACACACCCTGTTGCTGATGGTCCCTGACCCTTATGTGATCCTCCAACCCACTTTCACCCCTGATATCCACCTAAAGGCTACCAACAGCAAAATTACACATTGGTCTCTAGAGATAACAGCTAGCTGAGGAGCCCAGGAAGCTCAACCACCCAAGGATGAGTGGCACTTCGACACTGTTTCTCAGAGACTTGTTGCTTCAGACGCGAGAGATGCTCGTGAAGTCAGAAGATGCACTGAGCTTGCAGGAGGAAGCAAACCGCAGGATTCAAGATTTCAAAATTACAGGCCAATGGCGGTGATGGTGATCCGGAAAACCATTATCTTTTGTGTGCTGGGTCTTCCGAAATTCATGGAAAATGCATATTATGAAAAAAGCTATGCATGGATCACAAGAATTTCCTTGCAACAAATGTGTTTTTAATTTCATTTTTATGAGCTTTTGGTAGTGTCCTTGTTTGTCCTTTTGAGGCTCTTAATTTTTTAGCTTGGATTAAAAGTTGGCATATTGCTAGATAGCTCTTATTTGGTAATTTTTTTTTCTCTTGAAGACAGTTTTGCGCGTGCGTGTGTGTGTGTGTGTGTGTGTGTATCTGCACCTGTGCCAGCTTCTTCAGTTTTAAAGGTCTAGAACCTTATAAACATAGAGTGGGTTCAAATTCTGTCTTAACAAAAGCTGATGAACAGAGAGGTAGGTGAGGGGTGGGGTTGGGGGAGCAAAGGAGCAAGGAAGTGGGTTATGTTTTTGGAGCTGTACGTATGGATTGCAGAAACTCTCTTCCCTTTGCATTAATCTAAAAAAACCACACAAAAACCAAAGTGGCAATGGTCATACTTCTAGGGTGTTGAGATTCTTGCAGAATGGGCCACATTTCCTTTATTGCCTTATTCCACCATGATGTACAATGCAATCTTCCACAAAGTTCTGAATCAGTATTTAATTATTTAGTAGACCTGAGCATTTTTCAAACCTGTGCTTTGTTTTCAGTGGCTGTAGTGCTGTGGTTAGATTAGTTCTGATTTAACTCAAGTGCCTCTAAAGGGAAGGGATGACCTGCCAAGGATTACAATGGGTTGGCCCCACCCAGCATGAACCAATCTCAGGCTATAAATCCCGAAGCCCCTTCACCCCCTTTTAAAATATGTACATCTACTCCCGAAAACTGGTGTGCAAGCAATCTGCTAAAATTCCATTACCATAATGCAACACAGCATCAACAAGATGAAATTTCTTGATAGCCCGAAGACTTAAGGATAGCAGCTAAGCAACGTACATTTTCTAATGAAGCAGCTGAGCACAAATATCGAGATGACACGGTGAGAGTACAGATGATTCATGGCCTGCTCTCTGGTGGTCTTTCAGACATAATGGGATTATCCTTTCTTTCCTCCTAGTTCCCTTCCTGCAGCTACAGTGTTGGACTGTCAAAATGTAACAGGACGTGAGTAGAAATCTGTCTTCTAAGGTCAGTGTTTTATTGGAAGAAACAGAACTGAGGCTCAAACAAGGACTAATAAACTTGCTTAAGATTTTATCTTTCTAAAGTCTGGGACATAGAAATAAATGACCCAAACACACAATCAGGAGCAGAGAATCTAAAATTCTTCCATGCCTACAATGTGAGTGTCCAATTAAATGTGCAAAGCAGAAAAAGCAATAGATAGGAAGGAGATGGATAAACAGAGTGCCAATAAGACAGTCAAAGCACCAGAATCCCAGGGAAAGTGGTACGGCCACGGATGGGGAGAAACAAGTGAGGCCTAGGGTGCAGGGTCCACGAGCCACCATGCACGGTCGGACGGAGTGCAATTCACCCTCCATACCACACACACACCATGCGGGTTGGCAGGCAGGGACATGAATACTTCATGAGAAAGCAGTTTAATAGAATAAAACTTTGTGGATTCAGCCTTTGGCCAGTAAGTCCTGCTCCTACTATGCACGGAACATATAATACATGTCAACAGTGTAAGCAACAGTATTCAATTAGTCACTGACCAAAAAACAAAAAAATATCTATTAGATTGGACTATTACACAGCTTTCACAAGCCAGTTGTTTCTGCTTACCTTAGCTTAAATTACTACTCTAGCAATTTGCTTAATTTTGCATCTTCTAATATTTTTTTGGAAAATTAAAAACAAAAGAATAACTATTTTTCCTTGGACTTTCACCCCTTCCTGTTCTGTTCCTAGGTAAGCTATCTCTCTCTCTGCACTGTCTTCTGAAACCTGGAATTTTGTAAAACTTTCCTTCCCCCTTCTTTTTGAGGAGTATCCGGTGGCTTGTATTCTCCTCTCTGAAGGGTCAGAGAAAGAGAATCAGAGGTAGAAATTACTTTTGAGATGATTCAGCAGCTCTCCCTTCCTAGGTAGGCAGACAGACCCAGATTCAGGGAAAGGCTTTTCCAGATGCCTGCAGGAGTGGACTTGGTTTCCAGCACTCCTTAGTATTGAGTCTGTATTCTGTGTGAACAGCACCAAGTGATGGCTACAGGAGTATTCCAGCTACTGAATGGTTACAGCAGGGGCGTCACAACAATGGGAACAAGGTAAAGGGCAAGATACGGAAGCTCAGGATTCCTACGCGGTGGGGCTGGACAGGGGCTGGTGATGACTGAGCCCAAGGGCACAGGGGGACAGTATGTGTTCCCCACACCTAGCTCTGCTACTGCTCCTTAGGCAGGACCCTTCCAGCTCCTCAAGCTTCCTCAAAGAAACACAAGAGATGCAGCAGCCTCCTGGGGCGAGCTCTGTGACTGGTGCATCAGCATTTCCCATGAACTGTGCTCACATCGCATTCTATTCAATGTTGGGGGTGACAGAGAAACTGCAGGGTGAGCTAATGCTTCAGCAACCCCAACTTTTTCATGACCCTAGGGCTAGGGGAAAAAAGAGGAGTACAACAATGCTTTCAAGTCTTGATTTAAAAATAAAACAGCATCTCTGGTAAACTGGCTGAGAAAACGAGAGAATGTTCCAGAGAGAGGTTCTGGAAGAGAATCGGGCCCTTGGGTCAGAGGCAGGCAGGAGTCAGGAGAGAGCTTGGGAACCTGGATCTTAAGCATGTACCACCATCAAGAAGAAACCCTATTTTTAAGTTTCTGAACATTATAAACAATGACGCAATTCATCTCTACCTCAAAATAACTTGCAAGGATATTTTTCAATCACTTTTACGAAAGGCTTATTTATAGATAGAAATTGGTAACAGAATGTTTTAGGACAAAAAAAAGATGTAGACAAATCTCATGGAAATAAATTTAGAATGGGTGACTGTCAATAATATAGTAAGCTCATTCATGTTCTTAATATAAAAAGATACACATTGAAAGGCCTAGGGTAGTAATAAACCCCACCCGATTTGCAGTACAAGTGAGTAAGTAGGAGTAATTACTGTCTTGATTTTTAACTCACTGATGTCTACTCTGTAAGCCCCTATCTGAGAGAGTGGCAAAGCCTTGCAGAGGCAGAGTGAAGACTGAAAAATTACCTTGTCTACAGATGAGAGCCAAGAACAGGTAGGGACTAGAGAGACAAAGGTGAGGCTTGAAGCCAAAGTTGTGTAAAGTTGGATAAAAGTGTCATACACATTCTTTGTCCATTCTCCCATTAAGAAGTGGAATCTATTTTCACACGCTTTGAATGGGAGCTCAAACATGACTTGCCTTGAACAGCAGGATGTGTTGTGAGTGATGTGTGGCTTTCAAGTTTCTGCAGGCTTTGCGCTTTGGTTTCTTGCTTAAGCCCAAGAGTAAAGACTTTGTGGGGAGACAGGTACTTCCATCCCCCACAGTTGAGTACTTGGACACAAAGTGCCAGCCCCACAGCTGAGTACCCAGACACAGAGCGCCAGCCCCAGTGACTGCCAGCTAACTATGCCCGGTTGATATCAGAATTGTGAGAAAGAACAGACCTCTGTGTGCAGCTCCCTTAGGAGTGACACAGCAGTGACTAACAGAAACAGGTATTTGTTAATGCATACTACATGCTGACATAAATTGACATTGATGAGATATGAATTTTTTTTAAGATTTATTTATTTTTATTGCAAAGTCAGATATACAGAGAGGAGAGGAGAGAGAGAGGAAGATCTTCCATTTGATGATTTATTCCCCAAGCAGCTGCAACAGCCGGAGTTGTACCAATCTGCAGCCAGGAGCCAAGAGTCTCTCCCAGGTCTAGCATACAGGGGCAGGGTCCCAAAGCTTTGGGCCTTCCTCGACTGCTTTTCCAGGCCACAAGCAGGGAGCTAGATAAGAAGAAGGGCCCCCGGGATTAGAACCAGCACCCATATGGGATCCCAGCGCATGCAAGGCGAGGACTTTAGCCGCCAGGCTACTGTGCACGGTCAAGATATGAATTTTTACTCACTAATCCATTTCCTTGTCTTAAAAACTTATCAGAAATATTGCAATGAGAACAGCACCTGGCGTGAAGATTTAAGCCCTTCTGCGCTCCTTGCTGCAAGGAACATTTTTGAGTTTCCACAATGAGTTTTTCTCAAATTCCATTTGAGGACCGATAGATAACCTCACGCAGTTTACAGTGATAATCAAGAAAAGAAAAGAAAAAGAAAACTCAAAGTACAAAGGCTTTGTATCTCTGATTGTAATTGTTACCCACATGCCACTTAGAAACTTCGCTTCCCTGCAGACATCATTTACACTGTCTCTCTGTTGTAAATACAGACGGCATGAAGACAGGTGGAAAGGGACTTCCAAAAACCATAGAAGTCTTGTGCTCTACCAATGTCCCACTTCCTTTCTGTCACCATGTAGTATTTAGGCCAAGAGCCAGTAATTCTCACTTCCTTCCCATGTTTTCCTGAAAGACATGAGTTGCCATACAGCTTCTGTCACCTCCTGGTGCCAACAAAATAGGTA
Source organism: Ochotona princeps (assembly GCF_030435755.1). NCBI lineage: Eukaryota > Metazoa > Chordata > Mammalia > Lagomorpha > Ochotonidae > Ochotona > Ochotona princeps. The sequence goes on from NC_080839.1 coordinate 55,869,186, forward strand.
CAACAGTGATACATAGCAGGATGATTGGAAATGTAAATCAAGATGAGGGAAGAAGGCCCAGTGTGACAGCCTAGCGGCTAAAGTCCTCGTCTTGAAAGCGCTAGGATCCCATATGGGCGCCGGTTCTGGTCATGGCAACCCCACTGCTCATCCAGCTCCCTGCTTGTGGCCTGGGAAAGCCTTGGGACCCTGCACCTGCATGGGAGACCCAGGAGAGACTCTTGGCTCCTGGCTTTGGATCAGCACAGCACCAGCCGCTGCGGTTGCTTGGGGAGTGAATCATTGGACGGAGGATCTTTCTGTCTCTCCTCCTTCTGTATATCTGACTTTGCAATAAAATAAATCTTAAAAAAAGATGAGGGAAGAAAGAATTAGTGTTGGTCAAAGTTAATTCTATCACCGTAAGGATGAAGTCTAGAAAGGCCCAAGCAGAGCTGAAAATAAAGAATGAGCAACTGAAGGAAAGCAGAGATGCTTCAGGGAAAGCAGAAAGGACATACAATTACGAAGGCCAGGGGAAAACAGAAAAAAGAGTGCTGGTGGACAGAGACGGACACATGGTAAGAACAGTAGGGAGTCGTGTCAGCCGTACAGAAGAGTCAACTCACGTGTGATGAATGAACTAAAAACATACCAGCCTAGCTCCACACAAAGCTCACTGAGAGTGGCGACTCACAGCAAAGCAAGGCAGTCAGGAGCCTGAATGGATCAGTCTACTGGGAATGTCAATTGCAGTTTTTAAAAAGATTATTTACTTCAAATGCAGAGTTGGAGATAGAGATACAGAGGGAGAGAGAAACCTTCCATCTGCTGGTTCAATCCCTAGATGGTTGCAATGATGAGCCAGGCCAATGCAGGACCCAGTAGCTTTATCTGAATCTGCCCCATGGGTGCCAGGGGCTCAGTCACTTGAGCCATCTTTGGCTGCTTTCCCCAGGACATTAACAGGGAGCTGAGTGGGAAGTGCAGTATTTGGGCCTTCAAAGCACCCATGAGGGATGTCAGTGGTGCAGGCCAGGCTTTACTCACGGTGCCGTAAGCCTGGCCCCAGCAATTCCATTTGAAAGCGAATGAAAAAGAAATTTATCCCTTAAAATGGAGGAGAGGAAATAAACATTCATTTCTTAACTTGTGGAATTACATGAAATCCTTACAAAAATGACTATTTTTACCAGCGGCAAATTTGCACAGGTAGTTTCAGGTTTGAATTTTTTTTTAACCTAATTGGGTTCTATTTGCAGCGGGCTTTCCCCACTGATTTCTCCATGTAATCAACTTTATTCTAGATTCGTTCTTGTTCTCTCTTACAGATTTATCCATTTTATTTGCAAGGCAAAGTAAGAGAGAAAGCAGGATACAGAAAGAATCTTACATCTACTGGATCACTCCCCAAACAGCTGCAACAGCCAGGGTGGGGCCACATGGTGGCTTAATCTGCGATAATGCTGGCCACAACTGCAAAGTCCTTCATATGCTTGCTACGATCAAACAGTTATAAGATTTGTATATGCTGTAGTATTCTTCACTATCCTTAAAGATCATGGGGTCATTTATTTATTACATATTTCATTTATTTAAAAGGCAAAGTGATGGGGGAGGTAGAAAAAGATGCCCATCCATGGGCCCACTCCCCAGATGGCCAGGCCAGAACACAATCAGGGCCCAAAACTCCTTCTCTGTCTCCCACATGAATGGAAGAGGCAAAATGACTTTGCCTTCTCAGGAGCATTAGCAGGGGGCTGGATCAGAAGTGGAGGAATCAGGACTTGTAACGGCCCTAAAATATGGTAACTTCACCTTCTGTGCCACAATACTGGTCCAAAAAATCATGCTGGTAGAAATTTTGCGTGTACCGAACACGCGAGAAAAGCTATGCTTTAAATTTATTTCTGAAAATACTATCGTAATTACTACATACTAAACTTTCTTGTTTTTAATTTCCATTTTTAGATGATTGCTTGGGGTTCTACTCCATGAAAGAATGACCTATAATCCTCCTTAATACATTGGAACACACGTAATATGTTAAAGTGGCCTGGGCGTATTCTGTATTTACCGTCTCATTTGGTGTTAGTACTAGCCAGAGCTAAAGGAAAGAAGATGTAATTCCTGACTTGCAGAAACAACCTTTTGTTGATGAGCCGTGACTAAATGCATGAACAGGCATGTGAAAATGCCAGTAAGGATAAGATATTCTGTCATCACGGGAAAGAGTACGCTGGGAGTTTCTAAGGGGTAGGATGAACGGACAGACATCCTGGACATCCTAAAATTTAACCGGAGTCTTGCAGGATGAACAGAATTAGGTAAGGTAGAATAGAGTGATGAAGTCATCCCACACTACAAAAGATGTGTGCAGTGCTGAGCAGCAACAGGCCATGAAGAAGGGGATTGGGAGAAAAGTGCGAGAGTGTTAAACAGACAAGGAGGAGGATTAGTATCCACTGGCAAGAGGACCCAAGAATCTAAAAAAACATATCAACCATCCTTGCTAAGAATGTGCCTATTTGTTCTTTCCTTGCCTCCTTCATTTATCAAAACATTTGGGTTGACAGATTACAAACTACTAACTATGAGGGTACAAATAGAATAGGAGATGGACCACAAAAATTAGTGATTTCAATGTGGTATGAAAAGTGCCTTGGTAAAGAGATATATGAGAGATTACAATGGGGCCGAGAGACACAGGGACAGATTCATCATTGACTGGGGCTAAAAGGAAAATCCTTCCAAGAGAAGGAACTGTGGTCCTGAGGCAGGGACAGACACTGGGCAGTGGTATGGGAAGGGGAAGGAGAAGGCACCCTGGCAGGTGCAGAGCCCGAGGGAGGAGGGGGACCTGGCTCCAGGGAACCAAGGATGCGTGTGGAAGACGCAGGGCATGCACATGGGTCACTGACTATCAGAAACACAGCAAACTCAAGAGCTGTGAGAACCTACCCTCTCCTGCAAATAATTTACAGTGGGATTTTGAGTGGCTTTCCTCTCCATGTTTCCAGAATGCATCATTACAGGCACATTTAACTCTTCACTTTGAAAAAAACTTGTGTCTAAATTAGGGCGAGACACACAAACACCCCATGGCTTATGTTTATTGGACTCACAGAAGCTTGCGAATAAAAGGGAAGACAGTTAGCAGCACCTCCTCTTCAAGGAAACATTGCTTCTACGCATTCCTGGTAGGTGGCCACCCAGACGGAGGAAAATCTGACCAGCGCCAGGGAGCTCAGTTGGCTTCAGGAAATGGTCTGACTTACTTCTGAACACTGAGTTTTTCCTTACACTGAGATGAAGTAAGTCTGTTTAGGACTTCTACCCATTTTGACTCCCTAGAGTAACTGAAGAAAAATATAGCTTATTGTGCCTCCCACATGCTGATGGTGCTAACTGTATTTCAATAAAGCATGTCTTGGTGAATGACCAGCTCTCATTTTGATTAATTAGGGTTCCCCAGTAAAATGTGCCTCCTTCCTATTCATGAAGACCTTGAAAGGGCATCCATTATTAGCAAAGTACCATTTCCCCCATTACTGATTAGCAGTACCTTATGTCTGCACCACCCTTCCTCCATTTCCAAGCATCTTCCTCACAAATCATTACATGCAGTCTCAAAAGAAGCCTGGTGCACCATCATCAGTGTAGTATTTTCACTGAAATCTTGGTTACCTATTCTATGATAAAATGTAAAGGAATTGAGAGAATCCTAGGCTTCTGATAAAACAAAGAGCAGGAGACAGGAGAGACCTGTCTCAGGTATTTCAGAAGGAAAGAACAATTCAATTTAAAGAACACACTCTGGCCATTTACTCGGACTATGGGCCAAAACAAACCCATGATACTTTGACTGTGGATTGCATGTATTCCTATCACATCTTTTGTGTAGCCACAAACTCCGAGTGACTTTGTTTCCGACAATCCCAGAGCTAAATGTGCAGCACTGGGATGTGGGGAGAAACGGTTAGAAATGGGATTAAACAGGTCCAGTTTTGACTTCTGGTGTTAAATGTGGAACTAGAGTTGAAATGATTATAACTTTGTTTCCAAGATTACCTATAGTCCAGTGAAAGATGGAGAGGAAGTGGTGGCAAAGTTGGGGAATCACGAAGCAGAAGAGCCAACCCAAGAGCCGTGTTTCCAAGTACAGTCTTAGTTTACTTCAAGGTTAAAGGTCAAAGGCAAGCTCTGCATTGGTGCTTTGCAAGATGTGAAGGACACAATCTAGAGACATTTCTGTTCTGAAAAAAAAAAAAAGTCTGCTTCTGTGGGACTAAGTGAATACCTTGCATCTATGATTAAAATAACAGCCTTGTTTACCTCTCAAGCCAAAGAAGAGACATATTTGCTATCCCAGAAAGCACTGTAAGAATTTAGAATTCTCTTAGCACTTGTAAGAAATGGATGGAGTGTTTGCAAATGCCAAGGGCCTCTGGGGAGCAGCCGTGGAAGCACGCAATGCTGCACTGCTTTGGACACCACGCTGAACACTCGCAGGATTCACCACAGTGCATCAGATGACACACCTATCTCTGCAAGACACCTCCCTGCCTGCCTCCGTTTCCACACATGTAGGTGCCTATCCGCTTGTACTGCTTCTAGCCCTCCAAAGTGCACGTGCACTCCTACAGGAAGAATCTATAAGGCTTAACCATTTAGCCCGATGACACCTGGCTTTGATCTGATGTATGTAAATACCAAGTAATCTTAACAGTTCAGTGATTTCTCTAGAGAAACAGGGAGGTATTAGGTTTCCCATGGGAAAAACAAACCAAATTTTTCAAACTGCATTTGAACACATAAGACAGGAGAACACTCAAGAAACTAATAGCAAACCAACCTTGTCGGCAGAGTACAGCACCCATCCGCTGTGAGTCTGACTTGTGTTTCATAGCTATCCAGGGGGCACACCGCCTGCTGGACAGAGGGGCATTCCACAGTGCTGCAGTCCACGCTGAAAACTGCAAGAAGCAAACAGAAGCACCAATTACTCTTACTTGCATTTTGAGTTTCCACATGCAATACGGGCTCTTATAAAACTTCCAAAGTTTCCTGGCTTCTTACAAACCTACTCCTAGTGCTGGAATTGCTACATACATTCCACATCTTCTGTGTACAGGCAGAGGTAGGGACAAGACATTTATGAGCTGAGATCAAGATACACGTGGAGGAGACAGGAGTATGGGGAAGAGTTAAACCAATGGTGGTTACGTGGATGGCGACAGCCAGCTAGAGGTATTTCTGATAGGGCAGCTCGAGGGAGAAACAAGGCACTGTTTTGCTCAAAGCATTTATTTATCCAGCCAACAACAAAAACAAAAACCCAAGAAACTGATCATCGGTTAGAAACTCGCAAAGAAGGAACCAGGACATCGTAGCCGTGCTCACAGACCACATTAGCAATGCTGCTACAAGAGCAAGGATGTTAGAAATCACACGAAGCAAGGAACAGCTGGCACATGACAACAAATCAAAGGCTGGCAAAGGAGGTGAGCAAACAGTCGAAGATGACTTAGCACATGCTACAAAGTCAAGGGGACGGATGGTTGGCAGTTGGCAAGGAGGAAAATGGGGGCTGAGCATTTCGTTACAAAACTGTCGGCATACTGATGCAATATTTATCTAAAATTATTTTATGCATGATGACTTTTTTAAAACATAATTCCTTAAAGTCATAAACCTGCAAATAAGGGTGCTTGCCTTGACTGGGAAAATGAAGCAAGTAGCCACAATGCCAAAAACCACATCTCCCCCATCAAATGTTTGTTGACCGGGTGGGGTGGGGAGGGGAGAGAAAACCACGCACTCCCTGAAGGTGCTCTCATACTAATGAGTGATCCCTTTGAGTCTGATAAGAAAGGTGTCAGGTTGCAATTAGCCCCAGCTGGGAATGCTCCTCTCTGCATGAAGAGAGACAGGCCAAGGGTGGCCAAGGCGGGGCCTGAGGACCTGGGCTGCTGAGACAGAGCTCACGCGTACCTGGTTTGCACTCATAGAGGTCACAGCACTCTCCCGGCTTCCCTGAGGCTTTGGACACTAGTATGTTCAGGTATCCCGGCTGGCAGACTTTGCGCAGACAGCCCGCAGGGTCGCACACGCAGCGGCTGGGCAAGGGACAGCACTCCCCGGGAGGAGCATAACCCTCGATCAGAACGGAATCTTCAGGACAACGTGGAGAGAACTGGACTTCGCAGCGGGCCTTGGAGCAATCTGGCTTCTCTTCTAAATGGGAGAGAAAGAATTTAGCTCATGCCCAAGGCAGTATGGGGCCCTTTGGTCAGAAGTACAGACAGCCCTGATGGTCTGTTTACTAACCAAGGAAGAAAGTAGAGAAAGGACTCAGGTGAACAGGCTCAATCTTCAGCCAACCATGAAGTCTCTCCCAAGATGGGCCCATTACACCAAAATATGAGCTTGGAGTTCTTTTCTAAAGGAAAGATCTCTGAATTCAAAGGGGGCATTAAGAAGAGCTGTTCTGTGAAAACAATCCACATTTAAGCAGCAAACCAGACTCAGAAATAAATCAAGGCCACTTCAGGGGCTGGAAACAATGTTCGTAATAATCAACGTGGAAGAGCTCTCCTCCAAAGTCCACGTTTCAGGGAGATGAGCTTATTAAAACTGTGTGATGCTATGATGTGGCAGCTCAGCCAGATGGATAATGAGACAAATTCCTATGTGATTCCCTTAAGTGACAGCTGGTGTGTCCTTATGTCTAGCAGAGAGAGATTCATCAATTTTACCATGTTCCCTTTCTCTGTTGACCTCAATTTCAGAGATGGGAAGAACAAATCAAGGTCGATATTACTCAACCGTTTTAAGAGTAGGTAGCAAAGTCCCAGCTTCTGCAGCCTGGAACATTCAGGACATAGCTTGGTTTCTTCATTTAAGCTTTTAAGAAACCTTCACGAAAACAGGGTCCTTGAAGAAAAGAGAAAAAAGCCAGGACATCATGGCACTTCGGTGGTGGTGATAGTGGGGAGTTCAGAAAATACTTGGTGAATGTAATGGCATGTGTAGTACCAGAGTAGATTTCCAAAGTCCAAGCCAGAATCACAGAGCAGGCTTCGACCCGGAGTCTCCTCTTCACAAAGAACTTGCAGCTAAAAGCTACGGAATTAACGCATCTGGACCTCCTCACTTCCAGTCCACTCAGCTATTAATGGTACAAATGCGGGTCTCTTCTCCAAATCCAGCCTTCGGTCCTGCTCTTTTCTAACTTCACTGCTATAGTTTTCATCCTACTGGCCATTTTCTTTGTCTAACTTCTTCACTTTTTATCTCATTAAATACAGTATAGGAGATCTTTCGCATTCAGCCCTGGTTAATTAACTCAAAAGCATTTAGTGAGCACTGGGGACACACATCAGAGAAAAGAACACACATGAATCTCTACCATCCCATGTTTACAAGGCAGCAGAGGGTGACAAAATAAGCAATAATGACACAAGTATGTTAGGTAGTAGCAAAGGGTGAAAAAGAAGAGAGCCAGTTAAAAGGGAATTGGAAGGCCAGGGTAGGAGGAACAGTTAACATTTGGTGAGGATTAAGAGTGAGAAGCTTACATCTGAACGCAAGAGTGACGAGGTGAGCCACGGAGACACCTGAGAGGCGAGTGGCTCAGCAGAGGAAATGAGCGGGCTCAAGGGTGAGAACAGTAAGGCCAGCCTGGATGGGTTAGACAGAGGAGGCTAGAGGGGGTTTCTAGGAAGCTAGAGGGGGAGCCTAAACCTCCAGGGTCCTCAAGGCCATTCTGAAGACTGTAGCCTTCACTCGGATAAATTAGAGCTTTGATTACATAGCACGATGCAGAGTAATTCAGAATGATCTGTCTCTGGGAACAGAGTCTGGAGACCCTGGGCAACAGTGAAGAGGCCCGGATTACCTGTGGGGGCGGGAGGGGGGAGCCATGGGAGAACCCAGGGAAGGCATCTGGAGAGAAAGTGAGGAAGATGGTCACAAGCACCATGAGCCACAACTGCAGAGTGTGCTGACGGGGGATGAGAGGAGGCGCTTAAACCCCGAGTGTTCTGTGACCCTCTCTCCGGCAATGAACTTGCAGTGGTCCTCTAACATCCCTGTTGGAAAGAATGTCACTTCTCTATATCCACACCCTCATGTCGGGCAAAGCTCCTCCACAGCCTTCTGCCCTGGCAGTGAACAAACCGCCATGCAATCAGCAACTGAAACCTGAATGGAAAGTGACAGACCTCTGTCCTAATAGCAGAGGTTGTTCCCACATGCTCCACGAGTTCTACTTATAATAACCCTGCGATGCTCCACTTTACATATGATGAAACTGAGGTTTCAGATAACCCAGCCCAAGCGCCCACAGCTAGCAAACGGTGATGTAAGCACGAGTCTTGGTTCATCTGGCTCTGGCCATGCTGCTCTGCGCTAACAAGCCTCCTGTTTCGGAATCACCAGTGTGGTTTGTATTCAGCTGTGCTCTTGACCTGCTTTCCTTATCCTTCATTTCTCAGGGTTCAGCTTCTTTCCTGATCAGAACTGTGATTTCCGTGGATACTATTCAGTTTGGCTGGGCCCCTGTTGCCTCTTATCCAGCCCTACTGCATTGCAATTTGAGGCAAAGCTACAGAAGCCTACACTCAGGCCTGAGCCTATCCGAAGGGGAGCCAACTATCCCACCTTCACCCTACAATCCAAGGATCAGGTAGTGAGTAACTCCACTATGAGATCATCACCAGTGCAATGAAGAATAAAGAGCAAGCAAGCATGGGGTTCAGTAGGATGTGTAAAGCACAGAACATGGACTGCTTATTGGCAAACACAAACATACTGTTTCACAGTTTGAGAAGCTCTGCAACTAATTGCTGATAGCACTCAAATCCAGCTCGTGTTGATTTACCGTAATTAACTTACTCTGTTTCACCTTCTATCCTACAAAACACTGGGGCATGTATGATCAGACTTCTCAAACATGTGCTTCAACTAAACATGTTTCCATTACAACTCAACATATTAACTCTCAGCTATTTTTATTTTTCAATGTTTATGTATTTATTTATTTGACAGAGAGTAAGAGAGAGAGCTCTTATTCACCAGCATACTCCCCATATGGGAGGATGTAGCCTCTTGCTGGGGCTGGGTCAGGGACCCAGAGCTCAGGCCAGGTATTTCACATAGGTTTTAAGGACCAAAGGGCATAAGCCATTACTAGCCTAGGCTGTGCATCAGTTAGGAAGCTTGAATTGGGAACTTAAAATCAGGCACTCTGAAATGGGACACAAGTGTTAACAAAAAGTGGCTTACCCATAGTGACAAGTGCCTGCTTCGTGTGTACTTTTTAATAGTCCCGACATTGTCACAATTTGCTATGTGTTTTGCAGTTCAAACCTCAAAAGATTTATTTCCTTCTCAAGAAGCACCTTAGCAGCAGAGCTGAGAGGAAGGCTAATACAAAACTGCCTGATCCAGAAATGAATCCGTGTTAGGCCTTGAAATGAGCTAGGAATTTTTAAAATGAAGGTTTAACTTTACTAAAAGCTTTTTCAGCTTTTGTTAAGAAGATCATATTGGCTTTCTCTTCAATTAATTATTCTAATTAACCAGAACTCATACACAGAATAAATTCTATTTTAAAATCCTGAATGATTTCCTAGCATTTAAACACTTTCAGCTTTATGAACTTCAGTATTCCTTTCCTCCTCTTCCTTTCTCTCTCCTGCCCTGCCCCTCAACCTTATTCCAATCTTGCTCAGTTACATGAATTCTTTCAATAAACTGTTCAGTTCAGACTTCAGTCACTAAGCTTTCCTTTCCATAAATTGTGTATACCTGTTTAGTTTGTAAAGTTCTTTCTTCTTGGTCTTTAAGCTTATTTTGTTAGCATTACTCTACTGGTTTTTCTGAAGTTTTTGTTTGCTGTTTAAAGTCAGAGCTGTAAGAAAGGAGAGGAGATGGAGAGAAAATGCTCCATCTGCTAGTTCGCTCCCCGATTGGCTGAAATGGCTGGGGCTGAGCCAGGCTGAAGCTAGAAGCCAGGAGCTTCTTCTGGGTCTCCTACAGGGGTGAAGGGACCCCAACACGTGGGTCATCTGCCGCTTTCCAAGGCATTATCAGGGAGCTGTAATGAAACTGCAGCAACTGGAACTCAGAATTGGTTTACTAACAGGCTTAGGATGTTAAGCCTGTAATGTTGACATGGTAAATTACAAAATCATGCTTTTGAAGAGTTTAGATTCCTAACATGTGTGAGTTCTTTATTTTGTAACTTAGCTTTCGTGACTTGACTGTCCTCTCTATTCACTTAGGCTCCTTCCCCTTCGCTCGTGCCCAATCATTACCCAAACATTGGGAACTGTTTCCTGACACCTGCTTTCTTGGCCTGCTTCTAAATAAATGCATGTGGATTTTATTGATTCTTCTACATCTCTATTCCCTCTCTTTCACACAGAAATAAGGAGACAATTGTAGTCACATTATGATTTTTCCATCAATTAAACGGCTTTCCTGACTTTACTTTCAAAAATTGTATTTTATTGGAGGTCTCTTCACACCCTTTCCCTATGGTGTCTAACAAATCTATATATAAAACTTATGTTAATTAACAAACACAAGTCTGGTTGCTCAGGCAACATGTCAACTGGCATTTAAAAAATATGTTCTAGGTTAGAAAGACTTAAATGATAATATCCCTTATAATAGAATTAACAGAAAATAAACTGGTTTCATGATATTAATAACATTCCTCTAAGAGATTGTCCATTAAAACACCAACATATTGGTTACTCATTACTATGTCAATTAATTCCATAATGATGTAAATTTTTGCTGATGGTATGTTGGAGCTTTCAATTGACTGGGATGATACTCTGCTGGCTCTGTCTTCAGGCCAGAGAGGGTATACCTAAGAAGCTGTTGAACTTGACTGGACAATAAGATGCTGGACTCTATGTTTGGTATATGCTTGCAATGGGGAAATCTCAACTGAACTTGAGCTGTGGTTATGCAACAAGGTGGAGGAATCCACCGTGGTGGGAAGGTAAGGGGGGGGGGGGAGAACCCAAGTACCTATGTAACTGTGTCACATAATACAATGTAATTAATGAAGTTAAACAATAAATAATTAAAAAAAAAATAAAGGGTAATTTCACAATAACAATGAAAAGTTTATCAATCCTTGACATTTTGCCCTGAATGTTTGGATCATGGCGATTTCTAGAATTTTCATCTAGACTGACGTCAACAAGAAAGTGTAATAACAATCTAAAAGTAGCAAAAGCATTCAAGAGTTTTCTGTTTAAACAAAAATTAAAGAACATACGAAGGTATATAAAAAAACCACGTAGAAAGAAACAAAGAGAAAATTATATTGCCTGATTCTTGAAATTTCTCAAACTTGCAAAGCCAAAATTTTATTCTATATTAAAAATATCCTGAAACAGGTCACTTAAAATAAGATACACTGTACACTTACAAATGAAAGACAGGAAGCAGAAAATGGATGAGTAAAATTTATAAAGTCAACTACAAAGCCAGTGTTACTAGATACGCCATCCATTTCTAAAACCTATCCTAATTCTCCTGTGTGTCATAGAGGTCCCTAGAGAGGTTTGGTAGTGTAAGAGGACCAAGGTCCTCATAGGCCAGCTGAAGTACAATCTACGAGGTCTTCTCAAACTCTCATTCATTCATTCAACAAATATCAACTGAATGACTTTCATGTGCCAGTGGTTCTAGGAGCAGAATTTGAAGCAGGCACTAAATAAAATCCCTGCCTTCCTGGATTTGTAATTCCAAGAGAGACAAAAAGCAAAGAACAACACAGCCAAGCGCTAAGTGGTTATAAAGGCTTTGAAGCACCACCAACGATGCAGGTGTACCACACTAGCCAGGTGAGTTAGCTAGGGCAGGTTTCTCTGAGGACATGGTGTTTGAGCAGGAACCCGAAGCAAGGAGAAAGCATGCATAAGACAGGGCAAGAGTGTTTCAGACACAGGAAACTGCTAGAACAAAGACTGGGAGCCAAGAGGAGCCTGCCCTTCAGGAAGAAATAGTACACTACATGACTATTAACAACAGTGTAATTAACAGGCAGAAAATATCAATAAAGGCTTCAGACAAAGATTTTGAAGGCTAATGTTTCTTATTATGGATTCAATTTTCACAGTCATACTAGAGTAATGAAAGAAATCTTTACTAATTGAGCACTTCGTATGTGGAAGTCATGTCTCTACTCATTCTCACTTTAGTAATGCTGTATGAAGAGATTACATCTTCATCTCTACTTGACACATCAGGGGAGCTAAGAAGCTTGGCCAAGGTCACCAAGCTATGGCAGAGAAGTCCAATCCCACAATTTTCCTATCAGTCTATGCTGGCAAAAGCAAAATAGCTTCAACTTCCTGGGTAATCTCTTCTCATCTATGGATGTTTGTAGTGAATGGATACAAGTTTGCTGAAACAGAGTATCAAACTAACTGGAAAGGATAAAGAGGACCAAGGGCCTCAATGGGTCTCCAGGACTTTTTTACTGTCCTATTTCAATTTCTCCTTGGCCTTTGAGCTATCATGCAATGAAATAGAAGGCTTTTGGGTACACATTATTTTCTTCTGAACACTTCTATTACAAATGCAATGCATATGTCATCCCTACACTTTTAAATTTGGAGACTGACTCCTTTAAAGTTACACTGTGAATTCTTTTCATTCACATTCCATGATTTTATCATAACCTTTTTTGGCAAGCTTTGCTGTGAAGACTTGTTCCGCAATCATAACCCCAAGGGGAAAAAATTAGGCTTGTTGACACAGTCCCAGAAATATTTCATATTTCAGCTCATTCTGAAACACCCACTGTACTTTCCCAGAACTTTTACTCTGAAATCAAGATTTAACAGCAATGGAATCTACACAGGGCCTTTTTCTTAAAGAGGGCATATTAATTTGTTTTCATTTGCAGGATAAAGTTAGGCTGCATCACAGTGGAAATTAAGCTAGCCACACACAAAGGAAAATATGATCTGTAAAACTGCAACATGTGAAACTTTAATTCCATAGTTCTTAACTTTGGATGTGCACTGGGATCAATGACAAAGCTTTAAAAACATCACTGTGGGATTCCACCTCAAACCAATTATAACAGAATGTGGGAGTACGGAGAAGCCTGCATATTAGCATTTGTCAAAATGGTTCCTCCAGTGATGCTACTGGGATCAGGTGTAGTATTTCCTTATTCCTTCAAGCAAACAGAATCTAGACAATGCAACTGACTAGTGATAGCGCAGTTCTGCAAAGACATGTTCAAACACCCTGGCAAATCACAGCTGGCCAAGTGCCAAAGAATACACTGAACCCTCCAGATAACTACCTGCCACTAAATGAATGAGCTGTTAAGCATGACGGTATCTCTAGGAATCTCCCAGACCCCACATTTCTTCTATACATAAGACTTTGTGGAAGTCGGTTGATAATGATGCTTCATATTAGAGCTACTGCTATTCCAAGTGTGGCCTCTAGACCAGCAGCCCAACAACATATGTAAACAGAAACTCAGAATACATGCTGGATGCACAACAAAGTGGGAGATAAAATGCTCTAGAGTGATGGTTCTCAAACCCTGAAGCTGCACCAGAACCCAACAGAAGTCCAAATTCTAAGGCCCCACATCAGACCTACAGAATCAGAAACTCAACAGGGTAGGCCCCAAGCAACTGATATGACTGTCATGCACACTAAAGGGATTTCAATCCCCTTTGCATTATCACAACGCCCTGGGACACTCAGAGCCTACCCCTAAGTTGGTACCAACTATTAGAAGCAGCATCCCCAGAACAGTGGTTATAAAAATCTCCCAGGTGACCCCACTGTGCAACAAGGCTGATTCACTGTTCTAGGAAACACCCAGAAATGCATCCATTCTCCATACTCCCATGGGATTTGATGCTGCTTTAATTCTTAATTTTTCCAGAAGTCAGAATTTCAAGGGAAGACAGAAAAAAACTGAGAGGTTTTCAATCTTTGCCTCTGATATAGCTGGTGGGATGGCGGCAGCAGGCAGTGGAAAAGCCAGGTCTCAAATCTGGCCTGACTACATTTTAAATCACTTCTTGTGATTTTTTTTTCTTTCAAAGTTTGAGTCCAGACACACTTTATTTGATCATCTGTTAATTCATGCGAGGAAAAACAAATTCAACTCACTTGTAGAAGAATTTGACATTCAAATCAGACATACTATAAATAATTTTAAACATTTACAGTGATGAATTTTTAAAAAGAAAATCATGTAATAAAATTAGATCTACCATTGGTTTAGAAAAATGTACAAAGAATTGAAGATTGGCGCCATAGTTCTCCTGAACATTACATCCCCTTCTGCCACAACCATGAGCCCACAAGAAAGGAATCCAAATGATTAGAGAATGAGACAGATGACTAATGAGGACAGCCTAAATGAATTAAATTTGTATAGGCAACTCAGTAACATCTTAAAAACACTGTTCATAACTGCTTGAAAGTGTGACAGAGGCATAAACATTAGAAAGCGAGAACTCCCCAGGGTGGTGCTGAATGGAAGGCAACATCCTCTACAGGACACAGACAAGCCCTCTTTGGGGCCAAGGGACACCGTGGTTTTGAACGGGTGTTTAATACTGTTTCCTCCACTGCCACTTAGCTCTTCCTTTGTGTAATGACGACATTGATTTGGAAGCACAGAATGTCAGGCCTTGATGTGAGACGGAAGGGCAGGTGTTCCTCAGCTGTGAGTGCAGGGCTGCTTCTTGTGGATGTCTATGAAAAGCTCCTGCCAGGAGCCTGGTGAGCTCCTTCTAGGCAATCAGGTTTCAGGGACACTGGGCCCTTGCTCATGAAGCACAGAGCAAGAAATGCTTGCTGAACTAAAGGAGCAGCACCCACCATGTTCATGAATTAGTCAACTCTCTGGGGTTTCTAGTATAACAGAAAATGTCATCTTAAAAAACAACAAACTGTGCTTAAGGGTATTATCAGTAATAGTGCCAATAAATTCCTGAGTCCCAGATGTGGTCTATGGATTTCTAAACACTTTAGAAGGACTCCAAAGAATATTATGTTCTCATCTGAGGTCTTCAGAGGTTCCAGAGAGATTCTCTTGATGCTACTAAAACGATGTATCAAGAGAAATGATAGGGTGATGAACAGCATGAGTAAAGCACAGGGGATAGAACAGCAGAACATGCTGCTGCTATTCTGTCCTTGCTGACGACAGCAGCACAAATAAAGATCAGCAGTTACTTTACTCTTGAACTCTACCATGGTTTGCAAATCCTGAAAAAAAAAATCACAAAACCCATTTGGCTAAAAGTACAAAGAGATTTTTAGAAAACTATTTTGGCCATTAATTTTTTTCTTGTCTTTCTTCTTCAAAAAAAGATACATATTCATTTAACTGACACGTGTAAAGAGAGGGAGAAAGGAAGAAGCAGGGGGAGAGATACTGCTCCTACCTTCTGCTTTAGCGTCCTAATGCTCTGCCATTTGCAGGCCTAAATTGTAGAAGTCAGTTCAGGTCTCCCATGTAAGTGGCAGGGAGTCAGTCACCTGCCACCTCCCGGTCATCACCCGCTGCCTCCCAGGATCAGCCTAAGATGTACACTGACGCCAGTACCAGGGCCTGAACCCAGGCAACCCACCACCGGATGTGAGGCTGTTAGTCTAACTAATTTCACTGAAAAGAATGTACTTGTTTTGAACTGTTTTCTTGTCACTTAACAAAGGTTACTTTGAAGATACTTTTAATATTTTTCTATGAGAATCCATATGGCCAGTGGTTTACCACAAGGTTTAAGGGCCAGGAAGGTCTATGTTCTAATCTTAGCTCTTTTACAACTGTGAGACCTTAGGTACGGTTCCTGACCTCTCTGGTTACAGCTTCTCAACAATTAAGTAAGATGTGCATTGCCAACAGCCTTGTGCCTGACACTTTTAAGTCCTCAACAGGCAGCAGCTCTCTGCATTACCATCACTGACTGCTAGAAAGAGTCTAAGCATTGAGTCAGAGCTTGTGTGTCTCTGTGTGCAAATGCACATGTATGAACCACTTACACACACCTTGTAATTTTAGCAAGTTACCTAACATCATCAAACTTCAGTATACCCTCGTGTTAAATGGAGCCAAAAAAATACCTATCCTTCAACTTGTATCACAAGATATTTAAAACTGATGTAATACATGCGATATTTAAAAGCAGCTGTTATTGATAACACGGAGTACTCTTGGGCCCTTTTGCTCCTTTGTTCTAATGCCTAACATGATATTTCAGAAGATCAATGTGATTATTAGTTTGCTGTTCCCGACAAGGGTCAACCTGAATGTGCTACAGATTGCCCCCATGTACATGTCTCCTACACATTGTTAGCGTTAGAGTTTTACTCTTAATTCCTAAAAGTCAAACACGTTTTTGAGAGAAGATCCTCTCCTCTGTCTGCAGAGAAGGAAGGAACCAGCTGTATGCAGTCGTCTCCCTGAAGGCTGGTATCCAGTTCCTGTCACTCTTCCTTACAAGTTGTCCAGCTAACAAGATGGCACCTCCCAAGAGTGACTGCCCCGAGAGCAAACAAAGGCCTCCCAACAGTTGCTGCCTAAATTGTGAAGACAGCATCTACGTGAAAAGACTCATTCCCTTCCCATGACTCTGAAGGCCTCTCCTCCCTTCTGGACCATTCCTTTGGCTCCAGCACAAACTTCCTAATCAAACTTGTTCTGGGGCAAGTCCCTGAAAGGGCCCCACGTTTCTATGCTGTCTTTGTGTCCGTTGTGTACCCACTGCGTAAACCCTGGTCCACTGCGACCGCCAAGAGGGCACCCAGAGACTACAAATATGTGAGCTGCAGCTGAGCAAAGGGACGTGTTTACTTTCCATCCTGAACTACAACTTGACCTGTAGCAAAAACAAAAATACTGCAATGTGTATTTTTTCCCAGAAATGATAATTATAGTACTCCAAACATTTTTCAAGCTTCAGCTACCAAAATGGAAAAGGCATTTCAAAAAATAATTTATTAAATAGGCACTTATATTCTCGGGTAGCCCTTACATGGAAATTATACTTTTTTTTTCTTCATAGCCATTAAAGGGCTTGGCTCCTGGCTCAAAGCTATCTTCTAGGGCGAGGTGGGAGGAAAAAGCCCTCCCTGTACATTGCAGCCAGTGAGGTTTCAAGCACCTTTTCCCACTTCAAAAGCACCAGTGATTCAAGAATAACAGTTTGAACATGAGGTTGTACAAAGAAACCTTTGCACATCTGGCTGATGAGATGTGTTTGAGCCAGATGCCTAAGGCCAGATACTATCCTGGCACCAAACACAGGCAGTCCAGTAGTTAGATTCGTCTCTGGAGCATCCTAAGAACCCCAGGCTGTTTTAACTCCCCACCTCGTACCTAGCTTGGCCCTTTAACTCCTGCCAAAGTTTTTCTGGGCCTACGACGCCCATCAGGATACTGCTCCTGTGATTTCCATGGGCAGGCTTTCCAACGCTCTTCAGATCACAGGCTCTCAAACCTGAGCATGCTGGAGGGCTTGAGCAAAACACAAGCTGCCGAATCACAACTCTACAGTTTCTGAGATGACAGCTGAAGATGGACACTTGCATGGACTCCTGAGGGTCAAAAAGTCTACCATTCTTTCCGCTCCTCTTAGAGGGTGCTTCTTCCTGACATACACACAGACATCACAAAATAACCACCATATGTGTGTGTATATATGTGTCTGTAGTACAGTTGATTCTAGCTGTAAGAATGCAGCAAGGCATTTTATCAATGTCCCAAACTCGTCTTCTTTATAAAATTATTGCAACCCATAAGGCCCACTGTCTCAAACCTGAAACGGAATCCTAATACCAGATGGGACAGAGCAGGTGAACTGTTAGAGGCTTCCACAGCAAGTGGAGATTACAGTTGCTGCTGAGGAAAAAACTATACTCAGCATCAGTGTCGCTCTCAAATCCCAGGGTTCTTTCTCATTTATTTCCGAATACGTCATAGGAGCTAATGATTCCACAAATACGTACAATAATGATGAGCAAGAGTACACAGTGACTCACGGTGAACCAGCTCTCAAAATTCACACCCTGAGAGTTGGGAATTTGTATTAATTTGAAGGAACAATGTCACCAAATTTAACTTGGCATATTATAAAGACTCTACCAAGCTGCTGGGTAGTTGAGTATTATGCTTTTATCCCTCAATCCCTATGGGGAAGCCGCTGCCCATACAATATTTTACCTGCAGGAAGGGGGGAAGAGGAAGGGAAGGGTACAGCTGTAATTGACATGAAGTGAAATCCTGCCCGATCACTTCTGTGTGGTGCATAAAACAGGACTTCATCATCTGGCTACCTTCACGATGTGGAAAATACACGCTCGGAGTCCAAGAAAGGTAAGCCTGTACTGTGGGTGGCTGAAACTTCCTATCTGTGCAGGAAGACGAGAAAGGATGTATAACAATGAAGCCTCTGCACCAAGTTTCCTAACAAAATGCATCATATAAACAATGGGAGTCTGTAACTTTTAAAAATTATTTTAGGGGGCTGGCATGTGCACAGCAGTTTAAGCTGTTGCCTGTAACACATGCATCCCATATGGGTGCTGTTCCACTTCTGATCCGTCCTGAAAATGCACCTGGGAAAACAGAGGATGGTCCACGCATGTGACCTGCATCCTGTTGCAGACTCAGGCTGTGTTCACAGCTCCCAGCTTCGACCTGGCCTCAGCTGTTACAGGTATTTTGGAGGAATAAACCAAAATAGGATAGGAGCTCTCCATTTATCTCTGTAACTCTGCCTTTCAAACAAATATATAACTATATACAGAGAGTTCCCATTCAGTGGTTATTGCTCTAATGTCTGAAACGGCTGGGACTAAGACAGGCCAAGCCCAGGAGCTGGGAATTTAGTTTGGGGTTGCCACATGGGCGGCACTGCCTCCCCGAGGTATAAACCTTCCAATTCAGAAGCTGGCATTGGAAATGGAAGCAGAGCCGGAGCTTGAATCTAGCGAGTCTGACACAGGATATGAGCATGAGAAGTAAGTAGCATCTAAAAAAATAGCCAAATGCCTGCCCCAGTACTATGCCCTTTCAAATGTGGAAGTAAACAAAGAATGCCAAAGAATCACATGAGAAAGACTCAAGCGAGTAGTACATGGGCCTCTTACCAAAGCTCTACATCTATTCATTAAAAGTACTCAGATTTGTTCTTCATTCACTAGCTCCATAAATCTTTAATCTTTAAAAGTACTCAGATTTGTTCTTCATTCACTAACTCCATAAATCTTTAATAAACAACTGCTATACATTAAGCTAGGCATTTTAATAAAAGCTGAGAAATAGAGAACCATTACTCATCACAGACCCTAGATTCTTCATTCAAATGAACATTAAGCAGAAAGACTAGGCCTCTTTTGAAATGTTTCATGATTCAGAGTTTTCAGCAAACCAATCTAATCCTTCCAATAATTAAGGAGGGAAAGGCAGGTAAGCTGGAGATTGGAGATCTAATCACAATCGAGTAGAAGAATCAGCATATTTGTCCTTGTGTAAAAATGTAGAATGATTCTGCCTGCAAGTCCTTACTAGTGAAAGAAGAAAACTAATTCATAAATTTTTAAATACGAGTGAAGAAAAAAGTGGCTTAGAAAAAGTCAAATGACTTTCTTAAGGATCACTCAGTTAATGAATGCTGAGGCAGAGCCAGAAGCCAGGGCCCTTGGGAAATTCGACTCCAGTTCCATGGACACACTCTCATCACCACAGTCTTCTTTGTTTTTGGCTCTAGCTTGCATCTTGCCCTGATAATTATTTAATCTCTTACATAATACTTCAAATGGCTTACACTCCAATTGATTCACAAAGCTCGTTTTTTCATGAAGTCAGAAAAAAAAAAATACACAAACCAAACCAAAATAACCCTTTCTATAATTGGAGTGGTGGAGAGAGGTCAGAAGAGCCATCTCTGGTCAAGGGATGGCTGCGGTGCTGTCCAGCATCCAGGTGCTGACGGGCTCACCACCCACACAGAGCGAGCCTTGCTGGGATCAGTGGGAGAGATGGCAGGCCTGCAGATGGGATACAAGAGCAAGCTGCCCATACAGAGGATCCTGGGGCTAGGGCCCAAGACTCCAGCTCTCATGGGACTACCCTAGAGAATCTCCACCAGAGTTCTCTAACAATTTTACCGCCAGGAAGTTTAGACATCTGGCATCTTCCCCAGCCCATTCAGAACCTGAAGCCTAGACAGAGAAAATGGATACTCTCAGATCAGAGGAGCTGGTAAGACTAGACAGGATCCCTTAGCATTACAGATGGTAGAATATCTCAACTGTTGCCTGGTGTATATTCTTCCAGGTCCTTAATTTGTGTGGTTAACACTTCTGAAGCCCCTTGTGTCTGCAAAGTTCCATCATATCTTGATTTCCTCAGTTTAAAAAAATGCTTCTGTATTCTCATTCTGCTCCTTGGTTTTGTGGTGGACCTGAGGCACCTGGACATCTCCTGTGAAGGGCTGAAAGGCCAGCTCAGCATGGTGCAGAGGCAGCCCTATGCCCAGTCTTGGGAGGGGGCAGCAGATATCTTGCCTAACTAATGTGAACAGAGTGTGACTTCTCTACCTCCTCCCAACCTGGCCATTTTGTTTTCTTCATTTTTTTTTCCCTTGCTTCTCTGCCTTCAAACCACAGCTACTCTCATCCTTGAGAAAGCCACTTTCAAAAATTCCAAGTTTAAATCAATGCTATCTTTTGTTTGCATTGTAACCACGAATCAAATAATGCACCCTGTAGTGAATAGCATGAAACACACAAAAGAAGAGGTCAGAGATGGATGGGGGCAGAGAGCAAGTCTCACAGGCTTTCGTTAGCGATTCTGGGATCCTGATGAACAAGCTGATGTAATTTTTCTCCACTAAATTAAAAAGCTGCTGTATCTCCCTGATTTACGGGCCAGTCAGAGCTCTGTCATCCAGGCTGGTAACTCCCAATCCTCAGTTCTACTTGGAGATGTAGTTTGTCAGTGTCTTCCCTATTCAAGATTTTTTTAAGAGGCAAACACAAAGGCCTCAGTCAGATACTCCTTGGCGGCACATACACAATGTTTAATCTTAGTAACTACTGGTGCTTATTAGGGATGTTAGATGATCTTAAACAACAGAGTTGAGATATCTCAACTTATCCTAAACATAAATGTATAATTCACGAAGCTGTTTACGAAGCACAGCATTGCAGTGTCCACTATAAAATGTTCATGGAAATGCATATGAGGAAAAAACTGCATGGATGTCAAACATTTTTTGCATCCAAATTAACACATCTTTTAGCTCCATTTTTTCTGTAAGTTTCCTGTAATTCCCTAGAAGAGTAAACTCAGAATTTCCACAAGAGATTAAGGTTTGTGCAAACACTCTGATTCTTTCACCATCCCCAATATCCTTGTCAGAAAGTATACTTTTACACTAGCCAGGACACTCACTATGTCTTTTCAGAAATTGTTCTTCCCGATTCTACCCCATGCATTTCAGAGACTCAATCTGCTGCCAAATATATGACAGTGTTTCATTTTTTCCCCCATATTTCTGCTTTCCGTTACAGATCCATAACTGTCTGGCTTCAGTATTCCTCTTTACTTCCATCCCCAGCCTTAGAAAGCAGTTTTCTTTTACAAAGAAAGAGGTTCACCAGTTCATGACTTTTGACGTATGCAATAATGAGCGAAACACAACTGGATAGTTGATTCCTTCTTGGATAGTTGATTCTAAGCAATCTGCCCCTGTATAGGTGCTTCACAACACATCTGCTTCCAAGAACAGATTATTATTATGCTATGGATTTTCTTGGTGTATTAAGAACAACCTAATTTGTCATTGTTAAATCAATGAACTGCAAAAGTCTTTGTGGTACATTTTTCATAAGCTATTGCTGTTCAGGAGCAATAATCTTGTACCTAAGACATCTAGCCCAAAAGCCACTGAACAGTGTGCTTGGAAGGTCTCTCCACATCTGACCTTTAGATGAGAACGCTGGTGACTACACAGTCTGTCGCCAGGGAGCCTATTTTGGGGTCAGAAAAGGAATTTTTAATTAGCAATGCCAAGGGCACTAAGGGAATTTCCTTCCTTATTTATGTTACTGTGAAGCAAAAGCTTTTAAGAGAAAAAACAATTTTCTTTTTTTAAAGATTTTATTCATTTTTATTGGAAAGCCAGATATACAGAGAGGAGGAGAGACAGAGAGGAACATCTTCCGTCCGATGTTTCACTCCCCAAGTGAGCTGCAACGGCCGGTGCGTGCCGATCCGAAGCCAGGAACCAGGAGGTTCTTCCAGGTCTCCCATGTGGGTGCAGGGTCCCAAAGCTTTGGGCTGTCCTCGACTGCCTTCCCAGGCCACAAGCAGGGAGCTGGATGGGAAGTGGAGCGGCCGGGATTAGAACCGGCACCCATATGGGATCCCGGGGCGTTCAAGGCGAGGACTTTAGCTGCCAGGCCACGCCACCGGGCCCAAAACAATTTTCTTATATCAGAAAAAAACTCAGATTAATTTCTAATCACAACTCAACACTGAGCAGTAGTATATAAAGCTGATATATATCTAAGTGACCAAGTGACTTCTAAGCGAAGCAAGGAATCAAGTGGCTACTTCTTACGCTCCTGCTCAATGAGTTTTAACAGGAAAATTCTGCCTAGTGTTCTTGTAATATTATTTCTGAATGATTCTATCCAGTAGTCGAGGTCTTGCTCTATATGCTTAGTTCCTGGGATGCTATTTTTAAAGGCTGCGAATCACATAATTATTTGGAGCACCAAAGCAGTATTCACTCCGTCATTCACTAACATTTCCAAGCTGTGACTCGGCCCACGGTGAGTAGTATACACAATGCACTGCATCCACAAACTCAGCACTGGGATCCGAGGAGGAGAGGAACACTAGACAGCATGTATTAAATCCTAGTCAAATAATCATGGGCTTTTGCACTGTGCCTTACACAATCATGGGCTTCTACTTCTCCCTTTATCAATGGCAAAGCTGGCAGGGGAATCCTAGGTCTTTGCATCAACAATCACGTACCAATACAGAAAAAGCTGAATAACACAACACATCAGAGAGGTGAGCCAAGGCAGTATGTTAGGAAATGGCACATGAGTACCAGAGGGGGGGAAAAACCCACTGTGACTCTCAAAGTACTTGAAGTTGGAAGAGGTGACTGTGCATAACTGCTGCTGAGAAAGCGTCAGGGAGGAAGTGAAACTTTTTATCAAGGCCTTGACATATGGACAGGATTTAAAGCAGATGTTGGGAGAATCTGGGGAGTGGGGGCTATTTCCCAGTGGGGGATGGAGTGTAAGGAAAAGGAGAGTGATGAGGCAGCTGGCCACACTCCTACCAACCACCTCATGTGATGACAATCCACAGCCCTGTTGCTGAAGAGCATACACCACACCCTGCCTGGCTCCTGTGCTGCTTGTGCCCTTCCCCTTAGATGCTCTTGCCCAGGATGAACCCACTGGCCACAGTGCTGCTGCCTCACTCAACATTTTGGGGGCACAAACTGCTCCCTGAGCACTCTGCTAGGGATCTGTAGATGCCAAACTGAACAACAACACACGGTCTATCAGAGCTTTCCAGTCATCTTCAAGTAAAAGCTGTGATACAGCTCTTTACCTGCCTCCCCAACAACTCTAGCTCTCTCTTGCAGTCTATTTCTATAACAGACTATATTACAGATATCTATTTTATAAAACGTCATACTACATCATTAATAATTCATACTCAGATCAAGGCAATCCATGGCCAAAGGAACTAGCATGGGGCGGGACTTGGTCTTGCACAAAGTTGTTTCTCCCTGCCCAATATGATGTCTGATGGCAATGGCAGCCAATCAGTTATTACATCCCTCACCAATATCCTCTTCCACTCTTGACCACCTCAAGTATCTCTATATCTCTTAATGTACACCTACCCAGCGCAGTCACCTCATACTACTAGCATGTGGCCATGAGTGATCATCCGTAGCCTCAGTTTCCTCATATGTAAAAATGGCTAATAAATGTCTCCACCTCATTGGTTTTTTGAGAAACAAATAACAAATGTTAAAGAGCTTATACAACCTGGCACTAAATACCTATTATGGGCTATGTTTATCATTACCTACTAATTTTCAAATTGTTGTGAAAGATTCCAGGATTTTTTTTTATAAGTCACAGAAGCAAATTTAACAATGTGAACTTTCAGACTCAGAGGATTTAAACCTAAAGGACTCCCTCTAGTACACGTTAACCAGGCAGTATCAACCCAAAGAATGCAAAAACGCACTAAGTTCACAAAGCCTTCTGCTCCTTGCTATGTGGCAATTCCAAAAGGGCTGAAGCCTTTAACAGCTGTATAATTTATTACCATTATCTTACTTTTAGACACGTCTGCATACAACGAATTGCTCTTTACCGTAACACTGTACTCCAACTGCATTGATTCTTTTTTTTTTAAACAAAGGAACATTGTGAAACTAATGCTGTCCTTACCTAACTAAGCAGAGGGTGTGTCTCAAGGTATAATTAACTTTATGGACTTTTCAAAGGTCTCCAGGTCCAGCATGGTAATTATTTTAAATAGTTAAAAACATACTCTATTGAAAGCTTTTAGTGGTTATGTGGTTCAACAACTCCAGCCTGTTGGCTTAGAGCAAGTCCCTGGAATACAGTAGTATTTGGCTTTTGAAATTCTCAGTTCTGAAAACAGGCTGATTTAACTTATCTGCCCTTTTTAAGCCTACAGTGTACTAAAATGAATCCTAATGTATCCGAGCATCTCCAGCTAAAACAACAGACCCACAAAGTTGCAGGCACTATGAACGCTGTCTCCATTTCTTATACTACCTACATGCTGAAAGGTTCATTACAAAGAACAGAAAACAGGTCTAGGCTGGATGATGCCCTTGACCTGACATGTTGCAGGAAACCTAGGAACTGCGACTACAAAAGACAAAGGGACTGGAACCAAGGAACCGCAGTCAGCATCAAAAGCACCTCTGACCCGGCATTAACAGAATGCAACATGGATGACAATGCAAAATCTGAATCCCATGATGGCTCCATGGGACGTGCTCACCCCTTCTTACAATGACAAATCCACAACTAAATTAATGTGGAAATCTGAATAGGAACAAGGAGTGACCTAAGATTTCAAGAAGAAACACTGACAGTTACTAAGAACCAGGCTTCTTGGACCACCTATCATGGCAAACCAGCAGCCCTTCACACTGGCAACTTTGAGTGGCACCTACAACTATTCCACTGTGCCAGGGAGAAAGGCTTCTTTTGCCACCTTCTATCAGCCAGAACCTCTATTAACCAATATCTGCACACATACAGTAACACATAAACATTCAAATTAAACACTGAACACTAATACAAGCACTCTGAAGCTCTTGCTGCATCATAGGACAACAGCTATATTCAATGTACAGGACAAAACAGCAAACTAAAAGAATAAAGCCCATAAGGAAAGAAAATACTTAAACATTTAAATCATACTGTGCTTCAAAGTTACACTGCATGTTATCCAGCTATTCCAGTCCTGTCACTACTCAATACTTCTATTATGCTCTCTTACACATAAAAATATGCTAATTTTCATTTACCTGAAGGGCAAAGAGTAAGAGTGCAAGCAGTCACATGGGGTGTGAACCAGCACCCCATGTGACTATAACAGCCAAGGCTGGGACAGGCCAAATCCAGGAACTTTATTTGGTGTTTCCGTGTGGGTGGCACGGACCCACGCACGTGGGCCATTACTTGCTGCTTCCAGGTGTACACATTTGGGGGGAAGATGGATCAGAAGCACCGCAGTCCAGACCTGAACTGGCAGTAGGATATGTAACGTGGGCATCTCCAGTATCATCTTAAGCCACCGTAGTACATTATACATTCCTAACATTTTCTTTAAAAACAGTTTGTGAAAAGCAATAAAATCCCCCTTGTCGTCAAATAGTTCAATCTTCCATGTTAGCAAATACAGAATCCTTCACTGTTTCTCTGTGTTAATGTTAGTAACCTTAATGTGAGACAGACTTCTAAAAGTCAGTGCTTTCAGTCTATTCTACATAAAAGGTACATGTACCAAGAATGTGGCACACTGTTTATCATGGATGTCAATTAATCTATGCTTAGTGATAATAAATGCACTCATTAATAATGCAAGTACTAGGCCTTAACTTTTCAAGGAGCTAAACATTATTTAAAAGATAAGCAACAGAGTGAGCAAGACCTCCTCTACCTGCTGGTTCCCTCCCCAACAGCTGCCAATAATCAGAATTGTGCCAGGCTGAAGCCAGGAGCCTGGAACTGTATCCAGGTCTCCCATATTGGTGGCAAGCACCCCAACATTTGGGCCAACTTATGCTGACTTCCCAGGTGCACTAACAGGAATTTGAATCCTAAGTGGCCAGGATTCAAACTGAAGCTTCCAGAAGGATGGATGCTGATGTTTTTAAGTAGTGGGGTTTACCCACAACATCACAGCAGCCCCATAGTGGGCTACAGGTTTTAGCCATGTGCTCATCCTGATATCAATCACAACTGTCTAAAGAGCTCACAAATACAAATACAAAGGATAAAAGCTGTGAATGAAACTAACAAAACATTTTAACACTGTGAAGACCCATTACATTCTCTCGTAACAAGATCATCACGCTGTCCTAATAGTGAAGAGCCTTCTTTACAAACATGGCTTCATGCCCGTCCTTTCTAGCTGCTGTTGTTTTAATACAGGAGGAAGAAAGAGAAAGCCAGTTTCCATCCACTGGCTCACTCCTCAAATGCCTGCAATGGTTGGGCCAGGGGAGGAGCCAGATGATCCAGGTTTCCTAGCAGGTGGCTGGTTTGTAGATGTCTAAGGTGTTCCTGCTGCGTCTCAGGGTCTGCAGTGGCAGAAACCCAGAATCAAAAGCTGAGCCACAAACTGAACTTAGGTACTCCAAGGTGGGACCCTCGGTATCTTGACTGCAAGGCGAATTTGGGTTTCAAGCTTTAGAAATCCATTCTCTTCAACATGAAGCCTACATACTACTCATTTGCTCTATAATTAGCCACATCCATCATAGGGAACGGTTAGTAATTTTAGCAGGAGGGAGGAAGGGATTGGAGGGTACAGTAGGAGAATAAGACAGAAGGCAATAGAAGAGAAGGTGCCTGGATTATAAGCAGCTGTAAGCAATAGTGACACTGTGGCCTGAGCCACAGGTTCAGGATCACAATTTCATGTTAAGTGATGTGCAAGGAAGATTATACATCTTGCCAAAAGGCAATCCTGGAGACCTCAGGCCCAAGACAAAGAGAACTTTGATTTCAGACAATCTCCTGGAAGCTTTCTGTACAGAGGTGGATAGATAGGTAATGTGATTTCCTAGAGAGGCAGCTTTAACTTACTTCTGGGGCTGATTCTGTGGATCAGCAGTTTTCACCACTTTCGGTAAAACGAGTTTGAAAATGTAGAACAATATCGAAGTGTCTACATCAAGAAAAGTGTTCACCATGAAATCTTGGACTGCATGTTCCTGCTTCTCCGACTTTCTCCACTTGCTCTTTTCTCTCTGTCTGGAGACATGGTTAAGTTTCTCAAGTTCAGAAGGTAAAAACTTCTGCTCCTTGAGACCTAGCCTTACCTTTAGGCTGCAGTTCTAACCTGCGCATGTCCATTTTCCACATGCTTCTTAGAAGTACAAGTGCTCACTCAGATGCACAGGGCCCACCACACTGAGCTGCACTGTAGGATTTGCAAAGGTGGCGCTGGGGGGCAAAGCCTGAGTCTGGACAGCCTTTGTACTTCTCCACCTACTGAAATTCATCCTTCCTTGAAAGTTCCAACAAAATGGTACCTTCAGGGAAAATCAGTTTCCCAGCCAGAATACAACTCCTTTCTCAATTATTCTTGTGGCTTTTCGCTTGTTCCTCTTCATTACTAAAGGAATTATTTTATTCTACTTATACTCTAATGAATGGCTTTAATGCCTATCATCCTAAGAACACTTGCAGCATCTTGAGCTAGGTCCATACCCTATTGATTGTTATACATTTGAAAGTTAACTATTTTAAAATCTCCCTGGGTTAGAGTTTATAGATGTTATGAAAATTGTTTTTAAGACAGACAATATAGCAGTAAATTTTCAGCCTTGAAGACCCAAGCAAGAACTTCAACTTTAATCACCCAGATAACACGTGAAATAAAATAGACTGAGTCTAGACTGTGGAAGAAAAAGCAGAAAGGCAACAGAAATAAAATATGATATGATAGTATTTAATCACCAAATGATGCCATAAACTACTCCGCTTGTTAAATTGGCAAATATTTTATGTTGGTAAAAAATCCAGATGGGTCAGTATTTCTGGAAACAGACCGACACAGTTATTTCAATACAAAGGGGGTGATGTGCCAAGTGGCCAAGAGACAGCGAGGGCTAACAGGAGCGAGATGAGGAATGGCAGAAGAGAAAGCTGCGGAAGAGAGCGGAGGAGTGAACGAGTGTCAGGAGAAGTCACACAGCAAACTAATCACTGCAGACACTGAAGCCAAGTGGCTTGGATCAAAGTCAAGAACACAGGAATGAAGGCACACAGCAGCATCCACAGCCTGGAGAGGGCCAGGCTTCTGAAGGGGATGCAGCATCCGCGCGTTAAAGGGATGCTGAGTGCAGGGTGCAGTGACACCCGCTGAAAGGTCTGGGCAGACTGAGCTGCCGGCCTCACCTCTGGTTCCCCTTGCGCCACCTCCAGCATGCCGAGGAGTGCAATCAGAAGCAGAGCCCTGGCTCTGGCTTTCACTGCGCAGCTGGCCATGCTCGGAAGCCAGGACAGACTGGGCTCAGGAAAGAGGCTTTTCAACTACAGAACAGATTCCCCCATTAATCAGGAATGCTCAAGGGAGGAAGAATCTGGGCCAGTCAGCTACTGTCTGGATATGGCTAATAATTTTTCTTTGGTTTCTGGAGGAGCCATGCCAGAGTTTCTTGCAACTGCACACAGCAAGTAGGATTTTCATTTTGTATCTGAACAACAACAACAACAACAACAAAAACCCTGCTAGCAAACAACAACAAAAAGAAATGTGACCAGGGCTAAAAGGATGAGCTGAAATGGAGTTAGTAATATCAAATACGGGTCAAAAAAATCTAGCCCTGTTAAGTCTTTTCAGAGAATAAACTCAGAAATGCAACAGGAATGAATGTCCCCTTTTTCCTACAGCCAGAAAATCTCTAGTAACAATATCATCAGGTCAATGGCAATCACTATTCATGAGCATGACTCAGACATATTTCCAAATTCTGGATGCATTTTACACTTAAAGATACTTTCTGAAACTCCATCTGTTATAAGCACATTTTTTTATTGGTTGTTGCTAATTGAAGAACCAGAACTCCTCTCCTCAGGAGTCCACAGTAGCTCCATGAAGGCTAAGAGACGGAGTCCAACATGCTCTTGGTGTGACACGAGCTGTCTCATAATTCAGTTTCAATCTATTTTGTCAACTGTCTACTTCTTGGTTATCAGGTGTAAGCCGCATGCCTGATCTCTACAGGCAGGCACACAGGAGAGAAAAACTGGGGTGACTGCACAGCCAGAGAAGGTAAAAAACAAGCATGGGTCCTCAGGAGGAGGGAGGGAGGCCTGAAAGAGCACGGTGTTGCCTCATGTGACCTGCGGTGTGCCTGGGATGCTGGCGCACACCAGCTTTCAGTTCCCCCAGCTGCCTTGGTCAGCTGGCATTCCACTGTGAGAATGGTGCCTGAAACAGTAGATGCACATTGTCAAAAACTTACAGAATGAAACTGTGAACTGCTTTTAAGGGAAGCCAAGCAAACCTGGGGTATGAGTTCCGTTTGGCATCCCTGGGGAAGAAACAGAAGCATTCTCCAAAGGTCGGGGAGAGAAGCAGAGGCCATGGAGGAGGGAGGGGATTTGATAAAGCAGCAGGAGAAAACAGCTGAGATCACCGGGAAGGAATCCTCAGAATTATACCCCTGTGTTCCTGATGGTGGAACACTTGAGTGACAGAATCTCCACCTACCAAGACTATGTGGAGAAACAGACTGAGAATCAGTCCACCTCGGTCTGCTCTATTTCAAAAAGTAATTCTGACTCACTCAGGTTTTGATCCCATCTTTTCCATCTCCAGATATGGCACCAGTGTTCAAGCCAGAAGCCTGGGGGTAATTTTTGAGTTTACCTTCTAAGCTGAAGCCTAAACCTGGTATTTGAGCCCTTTAAACTGTACTTTAGGGCCCAGTGGCATGGCCTAGAGGCTAAAGTCCTCGCCTTGAACACACCGGGATGCCATATGGGCGCCAGTTCTAATCCTGGCAGCTCCACTTCCCATCCAGCTCCCTGCTTGTAGCCTGGGAAAGCAGTCGAGGGCAGCCCAAAGCTTTGGGATCCTGCACCCACATGGGAGACCTGGAGGAGGTTCCTGGTTCCCGGCTTTGGATTGGCGCAGCACCAGCCCGTTGCGGCTCACTTGGGGAGTGAAACATCGGATGGAAGATCTTCCTCTGTCTCTCCTCCTCTCTGTATATCCGGCTTTCCAATAATAAAATATTTAAAAAAATAAACTGTACTTTAATACACAGATCCTACACCCTTCACTACAACTCTATTGCTAGCAGCCTTGCCTGATAATGGATCATTCTTCCACCTCCATGTCCTAACTAATCCCATAGATTTCACACAAGTCTTACATGGCAAACCCATCTCTACAGAACAAACAGATCTGATCCTCATAAAAATGAACTGCCACCTCCTTTGGAAACTGAAAACCCCACCAGGTATTCCCAACATACTAAGCCTCAGATACAAACTCTGAACCCCAAAGTCTATCACCGAGTTCCTTCTTCCTCTCCTGTACCACACTCCACATCGCTCGTTCATCCCAACACAACCATACTAAACCTTTCAGTCTCCAGCCCCGGAAACTTTCCTACACCTTTATGCCCTAGGAGACAAAGCTCAGGAGTGATTGGAAGCCTCTCTGAATATTGCACAGAATCTCGAACAGAGCAAGTGCCCCACAAATATCTGCTGAATTATTGAAAAAGAAACAACCACATAGGCATCTGTGTAGATGATCAGTCTTTCCAACACAAGTGTACAGGACAAGTGTAAGAACTTTCAGGATAATCATTTGATAGCACAACTTTAATGACTGGAAAATCAGATCTCATTCCCTTCATTCTCCAAGTTTCAAGTGACCTTTTATTAGTGACAAATGATAAATATGGCTGAACTAATCAACAGAGCCAAAATAAGGAATCTTTGTCAAAATAATACATTTTTTGCAAGGACTTTAATTATCTTGTGTTCTCAGATACAGAAAAACAACTCTTGGGGAAACATCTTCAAGCAGCTGACAATTCAGATGAGGATACCAAAACTATAGCTGGCTGAAATCAACTGAACATAGAGGCAAAGATTCAATACATCATTGACTGCATTACATTTTGAGTATATAAAAATATACTTCTATGCATGTGTGTAAGTATCTAATTTTATACGAAATTTGCATCTGTGTGGGATTCTGTTTATTTGTGTTTTGATCCTGTGTACCCTGTGAAACAAAAAAACCATTCAACTGGGCCCTACCACACAGCACAGGGCAAAAACATTGCTTTTGGATTCACAACTGTCCTTTGCCACTTGTGTGAGAAGACCATGTTGACTGTGCCGTGGAAAAAATTAAAGTCCGACTGTTGTAACTGTGCCAAAAGAGTATAAAGAAACAAACCCAGATGCTAGAATCTGAGGCATTTCCTCTGCTATGTGACTATGTCCTTTAGCTGAAGGTCAAAAGAACATTCAAAGGCTTAAAAAGCTTAAAGCTGTAAGTTGGGTATTTTTGTGGCCCTGACAGTTTATGCTTGCCAGTGACACACAGTTAACTGACATTTAACAAGTGGAATTTATTCAGCAGCATTCAAGGAAAATTCTGGTAGTGCTTGCAAACATGATTTATTTAAATTTCTTATGCTTTTTATAATACAGATTGGTTCATTTTCCTGACAGCCTGAGTTCCTCCCAAAATGCCAGTGGCTAAATAAAGTCATTCTTAAGCCCATTTCACATTTACTACCTCCTAATCCTTCAATGTGTCTATGTGTGCACTAGCTTTTATAGCCTTTTTCTCTGGAGATATTCGCTTATTTCTGGTGCTACAGATAACAGTAAATAACATGATATATAATAATTTTATTTATCTTCTTAGGAGGCACTTCACATAAGATTTATGAAGACCTGAAATGTTTTTCTGATAAAAAAAAAAAAACAGTACATCAACCCCTGGGAAATATGACAAGATCAATCATGTTACATAATGGTGAGTAAATGGATAACAAGTGATATGACTCTCAAAGTTTAAGACATTTAAAACAAAGGCATTTTTTTAAAGAGAAAGAGATAAAAGTTTGGTGGAAAGGTTAATATGACCTAGAAGCAGACCAATAACAAATTGCAGGAAACATCAAAGTTACTATGCGATTACTTAGAATTCCCTCTGGACTAAACAATAACGCAAATGTAATACATGGCAAAGATTTCAAATCAATAGAGACAGCAGTAAAATGCAGCCAAGTCCTGCTACTGAGCTTTGGGTGGCCAAATAGAGACGCATCTCCCACACCTGGGTTTGCCTGGGTTGCGACGGATCACCATCTGTGGTGATCTCTACCTTCAGTTCCACCACTCTGCATGCGTAGAAAATGGAAGTGACCTGTCTGTCCATTAAGAGCCACCCTCTAGTTTACCTGAATTCTAGGTTATTTACAGGAATGCCTTTAATGGTTCTCTTGGGAATCCGCTTGTTCAACAGACATACCATCTAATCACGATCCATGGTGGCTCCTGTCTACCCAGAGGGAGCCACATTTTCCAACTTCTTCGTTTAGAAATGTCAACAAAGTAAGATAATTCTTCAACTTTATCTCTGATTTCCTTTGCTACTCATTAAGGTCAGCTTCCCTGGTGTGTAGGAAGCAGATAGACAACACAGTTTCATAGCAAAGATGGGTGTGGTTATTATGGTGATAAGGGAAATGAAAGTGGAAAGAGTCTGAATAATATTTATCAGAAGAGTCATAGCTTGTCCTCCACAGCCTGTTTACAAAGTGCATACACCAACTCCTCAAAAAGAATCACTGCTGTATATGGTGTTTAATTTCCACCCTCAAAAAAGAGCAAAATTTTAAGCAAATTCAGAGCCAGAAAACTGAATGCCTGTATCAGAACAGAGCAAATGCAGACACCCACATACAGAGTAAGTGATCATGTATTATAGCACCATATGTGTACACTTCTTAGTTGCATACACAGATATGTGAACATAGGACATATGTATGTACTCTGTTCTTTTGGCACATAAAGTACACAAATGCAAATATGACATCTATTTTCACAGGAAACAGATATTTCCTGTGCCCATGAACATACTATTATAAATCCGTATGGGATGAACTCTGTCTAAAAAAGTTTGTTTATCCCTGACATATCCAAGAGACCCTACAGGACAAGAATATAATGGCTGCAACTCAGGCAGACACAAAGTCAGGCCAACAGGCAGGAAAGAATACACAGATTATGTTCTGGGAATTCCATATTGCAGTGAGGGGTAACATCACAGCATAACTTTGACAAATCCCTGACGGAACAGAAATAAGTTGGCTGTCATTCAGAGAGCATTCAGATGGCTCCACAGTGGTGAACAATCAGAATGCTCAAGGGCATGGAGAGCCTTTAAACGGAACACTATTATGCTTTTTTTCTACTGCCACAAAGATACTATCACTTGAGATGTTACATGCAAGGTGTTCAGGCAGTTTTTTCAAACCCCACTAGTCTCCCAGTTTGATTTGGTTGAGACCCAACTGAAAATACAAGATTTTGTTTCTTGCTTAAGAAAAGAGACTAAGCAAGGTCCTCTGAGGGCACGGCGGGAGCATTATGGGACAGGCTTCAGCCTCTTCAAGAGCTCAAAGATACTGTCCAGCAGCTCCTGTTAGTGTTCCTCCTCTCTGGCAGGAAGCAAATGGCATGGCAACCCTGAAGCCAGCGTTCTCCCAGGCCCGCCGCTGCACAAACACACCTCTGACATATTTACAAGAGCTCCTGGAGTCGGCCTGCACTTTGTTTTGCGAAGCAGAAGGAGCAGTAAATAACAAACCTTAGCAAGATGCAAGTGCATGAACAAGATCAGAATGAGGTTTAGACACCTCTAAGCACCCTTCCACCTCTTCTTCCCTGGCTTTCTAATTTTTAGCACTTTAACCTTAACAGAACATGGAGACACAATTGGAATGAAAAAAAAAAAAATCTTCCGTTTCCCAAACCAAGTGAAAGGAAGGGAACAGAAAAAGCAAAAACAAATCAAATATCTTGATAAGCACGCATGACATCATTAGTTCATTTTTGGACAAAAAGCTTTCCTCTACTGCTACAAAACTTGAGTTTTATCTACAGATAAACATGGATCTATTAAGAAAAGTAAGTATCAGTTTTGAACAGTATTAAATTCCTGTATTGTTCTTTTGCTATCGGAACAGGAAAAGAAAGGCCACTGATAAGAAGAAAGCACTTCACTTGCTTTTGGGAAATTGAAAAAAAAAAATCCCAGTGACAGAAAAAAGAATAATGGAGTGCAGGAAAACTAGGAAGTTGTCAGCCAGAAACAAAAAACACATCCTTGACTTAGAAGAACATTCCAGTCCCTTAAAAACCCACACAAACATTAATTCATCTTGTGTTAATCCCTTCCCTCTTCCAACTTTACAGGCACCACTTACTGCTGTCATTTCCTCCTGATGCAAAAAACACTTTGCAATAGAGACTGCAAATCAAAAGCAGGAAGACACCCTACAAAAAAGAATACCACGAGCTTACAAGGAACAATTGATATGAATCCACGGTTCTGAGACAAGGTGCAGAATCCAAAGAACGGTCTCAAAGGCTTCAAAATAAATTACTCAAACACCCCAGGGCAGTTGTTTAGAGAAGGCCAGTGCGAACTGGGGAATGAGTCAAATCTTATTAGAACAGGTCTAAATTCCAAAATAAGTCTGAATACTGAATTTCAGTGCTGTGAAACACCTTCCTTGAGAAGAGTTAAACAGTTCACCAAGCTGGTAGAGGCACAGGTTTTAGAAACCAAACATCTACGAATCACAAAACAACTTTCAGGTGAGTTAACTTTGGCTCCATGTAACTTTCTGTTCAGCCAGGTTGGCTGCAGTTGCTCTGCTCCCGTTGGCTTCTGTGTCCTCGTCTCTCCCCTGAGACTTCTTAGGGCAAGGTCCTTCCCTTGCTCATCTGAAGTGTCCCTGCGCAGCAGGCCAACTGCAGGTGCACCCACCCTCAGTGATTTGAGCAGGGTCAGGACTGACCATGGTGATCCCTGTTTCTGGACTGAACACCTTTCATTACAACTTCACAAACCAGAAAGGGTGTAAAAACTGAGTGCTGGCTGAGATAGCATTCTACAATGTCAACCAATCAATAATGAAAAGCAATTTAAATGTTTTCCCAAATTATGGGTGCTGATGGTAGAGAAAGATGATGATGTGTTCTGAGGTGTGAGAAAATGACAAGAACAGAAGGTGGTAGCCATAGCAAAAAAAAAAAAAAAAAGATACAGATGTGGCCATTTTCACATAGTGTCACAGTGGTACCGTTGAACTAACTGTAGCTTTCTGATTACACGGCTTCAATTCTGCTCCCACTACTGTTTAAAATACTAAAATGCTACTCAGCATAGTTTTACATCTGAAAGGATCTTTTAAGATACTAGTAAATATACAATGCTGACAAAGCAGCAAAAAATGTAGTCATCTACTGCAAACACTTACCTACATTGCTAAAATTGTAAAAACGTGTAATGGCCAGTTTTTACCTGACAGCCAATTCCTGGTTTGCAAGTAGACTATGCTCCCAACCTTGTTCTTCAATTTCCTCTTTGTTGAACCTTTTGGTTTCTTTCTTCCCCATAAACAGAGAAAATATCGACTACCTAATATGCTTAAGCTGCCCACAATCCCAGCCTATGGTACTGGAATACTGAATTCAATGGTTAATGAGGTCTGAATGGCCTGGGACACCAGTGTCAGACAAGCTCAGGAACAACATCCCGCAGCCATGTACGCCCCCTGGCTGACTGCAACACACTGGCCTGAGCAGCAGCTCCACTCTGCAGGAAGGGGAGATCCCAGGGGACACAGATGGGACAGTGCCAGTTCCTCTTGGAGAACTGAACCCTGCTGTGGGGAGTGGTCTCCACCCACAGTTCTTCTTGGCAGAGGCTCAGAAGGCCTCCTGGGCTGGGATTCCAGATTCTTTGCTTGTGTTGGGAAAAGCCTTTGTTGGGGCCAGGGCTCAGCAGGACACAGCTGGGCCAGGCAGCAACTCAGCACCTCTGAGGGACGCTCTGGGAATAGCAGAGGATGTCTAAGCAGAGACAGGTACTGCAGACGCATGTGAGGATGCTCAGGGCTATCCAGCAAGAAAACCCATAGGCAGCCATCAGAGCAACCAACATCTCTAATGCTTCCCTGGTAAATGGGAAAAAAAAAAAGTTGTAAGTTAAAGGACACTACTGGCTAAATACGTCATTTAAAAACTTTTGTCCTTTAAAAGGAATAAATATCTTTTTAAAACTATTAAGGAAACCAGCACAATGGCTCAACTCATTAATCCTCCACCTTCAAGCATGCATCCTAAATGGGCACTGCTTCATGTCCTAGTTGTTTTACTTCCCATCCAGTTCCTGCTTACGGCCTGGGAATGCAATGGAGGATAGCCCAAGTCCTTGGGAACCTACCTCCATGTGGGACCCCAGAAAGAAGCTCTTGGCTCCTGGCTTCAGATAGGTTCATTTCCAGCCATCATGGCCATTTGAGGAGTGAGCCAATGGATGGAAGATATTTCTCTGTAAAATCTACCTTTCAAATAAAAATAAATCTTTTTTTGAATGATGTATAATAAGAGGTCTAGTACCAGGGTACCAGCATCCCATGTAAGTAGCAGTAAGTGGTCAGGCTACTTCAGTTCCAGTCCAGCTCCCTGCTTATGGCACGGGGTACTAGTGGAGAATGAATCATATCCTTAGGCCTCTATACCCACATGAAGATACAGAGGAAGCTTCTCACTCCTGGCTCTGGATCAGTTAAGCTCTAGCCATTGCAACCAGCTGGGGAGTGAACCAGCAGATGGAAGACCTCTGTCTAGCCTTCTGCCTTTAGATACTTTCTTAAAAATGTGTATTAATGACATGGTATTTAATCTTTACTCAATTTTTATTTCATTAAAGCACACAGTTGCAGCAAAAACTTCCCCTACAATACCCAGTACTCTTGTAGCTGTGGTGGTGATGATTAGGTCAGACAATGTTTGGATCGGGCACATCTCAAGACAGAAGCCATGGCTTGAAGGTGCAGAATTAATGGGTTAAACAAAGACAAGAAGGAAAATCAATGAATGGCTCATAAAACTGCTTCTCTATATATATAGTGAATGGATGAAATGAAAACTTGTTTTCACGCTCATATATATATATATATTTTGTAATCCTGGTGGAAGTTACAAAGGCCTCTTTCCTGACCATCTTGGCAACAGGGGTTTATAACATACATACACACACCTTTTTCATGAGCACAAGAATCCCAACCAGAAGGTCACTGTAGGACTTCCAACACTTAAAAATGCAGGTATAATTATTCAGCCAGAACTCCTCTCCAACTGGTCTTGGGCCAAGTTCCTTGAATTTCCTGTTTTCACTTCCCAGTTATTTGAAACTGGTTTCCGTCATTTGGTAGCCTTTTTGTTTTCCTTGTATCAGTTATCAAGACAGCAAAACAGCAATTATTTAAAACATGATTTTAAGAACAGTCCTTCTAAGATTTTGTATCTATAAAATTTTAAATTACTAATGTATTAATCTCAACTTTTAAAAAAATGAATACTATGAAAACAAACACAACTTTGCACCTTGTTCCCCTATGACATTGTGGCTACCTAAAATGGAATATTTAATTTTTAAAATCATTTCATAGATTTGAGCATGGATAAATATATACATGTGAGCACACACATGTACATAGTTGTATATACTACACGACAGGAAGGCCAAGCGATCAATTTGCAATTGTCTTTGCAAAGACAGCAGGACAGCAATACACTTTTTAAAAGATTCATTTATTTTTATTGCAAAGTCAGATACACAGAGAGGAGGAGACACAGGAAGATCTTCTGTCCGATGATTCACTCCCCAAGTGATCGCCACAGCTGGTGCTGCATCAATCTGAAGCCAGGAACCAGGAACTTCCTCCATGTCTCCCACGCAAGTGCATGATCCCAAGGCTTTCTGCTGTCCTCAACTGCTTTCCCAGGCCACAAGCAGGGAGCTGGACGGGAAGTGGGGCTGCCAGGATTAGAACCGGCGCCCATATGGGCACCCATAGGGAGTTTAGCCACTAGGCCACTGTGCTGGGCCCCAGCAATATACTTTTAAAGTTGCACTGTTACAGCCTTAGTGTCCTACTTGGGTAGCTAGAGGACAAATCACTTGGGTCCTGATGGTTATAACTTGCCTGAACTATCTGGAAGATGTTTTTCATTAAAGAAAGCATCTGGGTTCCTAAATTTGATAAGCAATATTAATTGGAGTCCTCTATAGCAAGAATTTTACACAATTTGTATGAGCTTTTAACAAGACACTCACAAGCACAACCAAGCTAGGAAAAATAGAATCTGCTGAGTAAATAACGAAGCACCTAACTTACAGATTAGAAATCTGTACATACATAATGCATGAGAAATCAGGGGGAAGAGATGGTGTGGTCCCCGTATATGAACTGCCTGGTTTCAGAATAAAGAAGAGTCAGAGTTTGGGAGATTATTTAGGGTTGGGAGGGAAGGGGTAGCTTGATAGTTAAGTATGTGTATTCTACTATCGATGAGTCAATTAACAGCACTTTGGAATGGCCAAAAGCTTTCCTCAAATGTTTTCCTCTATGCTTCAAAAGCCTCATAAAATGTACAGTACCTACCCCATTTCTATTTTCCCTTCCAAAGAATAAAGTAGTAACCAGTTGTAAGCACAGCATTCTAACGTCACCACACCATAACCTCACAGAATGCAGAAGTGCTATCTCAGTATATCTGATCCCTTGAATTCATGATTTCAATGGATCATTTCTACCATAGTAAAGAGTAATTACGAAAGATTTAAGGAGATTATGCATAGGAATTCAATATAATTGCAAAAAGATCATAGATGTAGATTTTCGACATATTTCTAAAGTTTAGCAAAGACCAAATGGTAAACTTACATTAAGGATCAACTCTGTTAAAGATGGGGGATTGTACCAGGCACCAACGTCTCAGGGTTTGTTTTGTCCTCTGCCACACAGTTCTATACATGTAAAATGAACTCCCTCCACCAAGTTTTAATATTTGTTTAAAAAAAAAAAAAGAGTAACATCCATAATGAAAGTATTACTAAGTATTGATATTTGAAGCAAAGCAATTTATAACGCATGCTTTGTTTAAAAAAACAGTGGAAATAGGAATAGAAATCAAAAGCAATCCATATATGATGTTCTCTCATACACACACAACAACAATCCATATACGATGTTCTCTCATACACACACAACAAATTCCTCTCTCGGCCCCAGGAAGTGTTAGCACAAAAACCCACCAGTTTTGCTGCTCAAAGTGCGTACAAAAATGGCAAGATCAGCGTCTCCTGGGGCAGGATTACATTTTTTTGAGATTTTTTTTTATAAGCATTAATCCCTACCATGTATGGGAACACACACAGACCGTTTGAGGAACAGTTTGATGAATAAAAGCATAGAGTACATGATTTCTTACTAAATCCTGATTTTTTTATTTACTGACAAACCCTACAGATGGCATCGAGAGAGTATTTCATTAAGCCATACATAGCACAGGTTGTTCTGTCAGCCACAGACCAAGAAAAAGGTAACAACCAAGAATGAAATCCAGCACTTACACGCTGCTTGTGTGAAAAAAAAAGGTGAAATAAGTGAAATGTGCAAAACTGGAGTAAAAAACTTATGATGTTCACATTTCCTTAGGCAGAACTGAAACAGTAAATGTGGAACACAGCATAATTAAAAGTTAACGCTCTGAGGCAACTGTTATCTAGGTTGTTAAAAACTGAAAGGGAAAAGTCTGTGAAACAGAAGCCATTTGTCTTTGTGTCAAAATTAGTTTAGCTTCAGAGAACAGAGCCATACAAGAGAAAAATCAAAATTCCTTTTGTTTTAAGCAGCACATATAAGACTATAGATAATCAAATTCTTTCTCATTGTGTCTAATCTCCAGTTCCTGCCTAGGGGTATATATTCAACATAAAATGGTAGAATGCTTAAAATACAGACATGTATCAAATCTCACTAAATACTAAGCATAAACTCTTAATGCTACAGTTTATGCTCCTGTATCTTTATTATCTATGTAGAGATTGGTCTTTAAAACAAACCAATGTTTCAAATTGGTGTTTCCTCAGGGGTAGTAGCACACAGCATGTGCTCAACATGCTCTTTCTGAATGAATCCACGGGTAGGCTAATAAATGAAGCAATAACTAAAGCAGTCTGACTTTGAAAGGCTCAGCAGCAAGACAGAATGCTGGAGACCGCCCTCCTCCAGACTGAGTCTCTGACCATAACCCTGTCTTGATGTCCCTCACTGCTCACCCACTCTCATCTGAGAGGGAAGTCTGATCAACACATGTACCAACACTTCTAAAGGCTTTTATGAAAAAGGCAGTAAAATGAGTTAATTAATTGACCATTAAAATCATACATTACGTGTATATATACACGTGTGTGTATGTATATGTATCTCCCATGGGTGTCAATAACTGTACTACTCCTTAGATTTTGTTTTCCTGGCTGATCACACGGGGCCTTTATTCTCACTTCTGGTGTGCTAACACTGCCAGTTGTTTCCCCCTTCCGCGATCCACATTCCTGTCACATTAATCGTCCCCCGGACATGCATCCCTGTCCCATGTGATGCACTCAAGTACACTCCTTGGGAGCTGACTCACAAGTCCTTATCTGCAGTTCAGATCGCAGTCCCAGATCCCCAACTCTCATCTGACCCTTAACTTTCCATAGATACCTCAATCACAACAAAAACAAACTCAACATCTACCTCACCCAACCTCCCACCCAGCTGGTCTTCTGGTAGTTTCCATTTTAGTAAATGATACTGCTGCTTATACTGACCATCAGTCTTCTAAACATCTAACCTGACATCATCCTTTTTTCCAAGCACTGGGGTTGACAATCATGCCCCTCTCTCGACCTTCTTCCAATCTAGGCGTCTTCCCCTTCCTCCTCCTCCAACGCCAGTCGGTCACCAGAACTTGCCCTAACTTCCCCCTTCCCAGTACCCTCTGTCAATCTACCTTCTGAGCCTCGCCTTCTGCTGTCGCACCAACCCTTACGCTTCGTAGAGCTAGACTCATTCTGTTCCTTTCCAGAGTCTTCTGTTATGTATTCATCTTTGAATGATGAACAATTCTTCCTTGTCCACTTTGTATAACATGGTGATATATCAAATCACATTTTTGATTGTCCAATCTTTCACTGAAATATCTTAGAGAAAAAAATAACTTGATACAGTCCAAAATGAGAGGCATGTCACAGCATTTCTATGTGTTTGGCTGAAGAGGAGGGATTTCTAAAGTTTTCATTATCCTCTTCCTTCTGCAAAATTGCTAATTTTACAGCTCAAACAGCACTACGTTTCACTTAATCACCACACCAACAACTCGTAGGACATGTGATGCAGCAACACGTTAAAAGCACATTTAAGAACACATTTCATGGAACCCATCCTGACAGCAATTCAGCTAGCTTCTGCTTTATGATCAACTGCTCTATGATAACATTCTCACTAGCAAATTGGGCTATTTCTTTGGTTTCTTTATAATTTCCCACCTAGTGAAGTTTTATTCTTCATGGAAAGGTCTGACTTCGCTCTCAGGATCTGTTTGTAATCCTCAATAGGGTAGCTATGCAAGTAGCAATGCTATTTAGAGGTTAGCTAGTAACACTAAAAATTACTAAGAACTGGTGTTGTGGAGTAGCAAGTTAAAATACTGCCTGCAATGCTGCTGCCAGTTTGTGTACCGGCTGCTCCACTTCTGATCCAGCTTCCTGCTAATGGTTTGGAAAAGTAGTGGAAGATGGCCCAAGTGCCTGGGTCCCTGCCACTCATGTGGAAGACCCAGAAGTGCCTGGCCCAGTGTCTGCTGTTGTCTCCTGTCTCTCCCCTTGCCCTCCTTCTCTGTCACACTGCCCTTCTTGCCTCTCCTGCTGGTTCTTCCACATAATACATCTGGTTTTACCTTCTAGACTTTATAGTTTCAGTCCCCCTCCACTTAGATTGTCCCTCAGATCACCCGGACACTGGTTCAGCTCACACGCCCTTTCCTCACAGAACACTCTCCTGACATCTCCACACAACGCAATGTCCCCATTAAGTCTTTCACAGCATCCTAACCCTTTAACAGCTTTTATCATGCTGTGTAATATTTGCTCATTCCTTTATGTATTTACTGTCATTCCTCCTGCTCTGAATGTCAGCTCCGTAAGAAGCAGATCCGCAGCAACAAGAAACGGTGCCTAGCATCTTTTTGGCACTTAAATAATTCTGGATCCAATAAACAGATGAATGTCTTCCAGAGTGTTTTGTATCCTTCCCT
The DNA here is from genome assembly GCF_030435755.1 of Ochotona princeps. Lineage (NCBI taxonomy): Eukaryota > Metazoa > Chordata > Mammalia > Lagomorpha > Ochotonidae > Ochotona > Ochotona princeps. The sequence continues at coordinate 55,911,936 of NC_080839.1, forward strand.
GAAAGTCACACTGTTTCATGCTTCTGAATAGTTCAATTTGTTAGGACCATTCTGAATTACAATCATTTTTAAAGCCTTGCATCCCAAACTTAGAATCCTGTGTAAATTTATAAGTTCGACTGATTTCGAATGTAAGTCTCTGTACTTATTTCATATGGAAGTCTTCAACACTGACTTTATGACTGCTATGTTGATTGACCCTTCCAGAACACCCTTGTGACAGTTGCACACACCAGTTCTTGCTATTGCTAGCTGGGTCACTTTTGTGATGCTCAGGATACTACATACCAAACTGCTGATGAATCTGCACAATGGTACAGAATCGCGAGCTTGGTTAAGGACACAGTGAGATGACACGGCCATTCTCTTTGCCAGACTTCCTTGGTCCTCACAGATCACAGCGACAAAGTGTTCTGTGCAAACTCATGGCTGACTCTTACCTAGTACTCTAGTCCTCTACAATCAAACTGAAGTTATGGTGATACATTCATATATTTTTAGGAAATAAAACAGAAAGCAAAAATCAAGGACCTAGTGCTTCTATTTAATCATATTTAATAAATAAGCCTTAAATATATGGAAATTGCCATCATTCTCCATAAATTTATAAATGCGACAGAAATGTCCTGTTAGGACACTTAAAAAAATGCTACCATCATACCTATAGCTCATTTTCAACAGAAATGGAACCCATGATTTCTCATCATATTCTGCCAAAAATACGATTCTTCTCACCCTCCCAATCATACCACATACCTTAGGATTGTAAACTGGCCCAAATTCTGGGTTAAGCCAGAATTACCCTCCCAGAGATCACCAGAAGCAAGCCTCAAGTGACACCATCATTACCGGACTCTAACCTCCACCTGGCTCTGCAGTCACTCCCTGCAAAGCCCTCCCTTCCCAACCCTTCTGGGTGCTTTCCAGATCCCACGGTCTGGCTCATCCTCCTCTCTGGATGTTGACTTCACATTTCCATTCTAGCGGGATCCTGGAAACTCCCGCCTACTCTTTCCCTTGAAGCCCTCTCAAGTAAGAGTGGCTTTATCTCCCACATCCCGTAAGTCTTCAAAGTTTATACTGTCACTCTCATATCATTTTCCCTTTTTACCTCTTCAAGACTGCATTTACTGAAATGTGATGAGATTACCTCACCAGCTGCATGCAGTTCCTAAACTTAACCACAGTATCCCCTCCACTGTTCATGATACATCCTTCTCACTCACAGGGGCAACTCCCTCTGGCATTCCTATCTGACCTCTAGGCTCTCTGCTCTTTACTCCTCTTCAGCCAACCCACTACCCAGGGCCACTCTTAGTGCTTATTACATCAGCACAAATTGACAATTCTTTCTCACTTCCTTAGTAACCTCCTTCTCTATTCTTGAGCCCCAACAGGATCTCACCTCCTCTGACCATATCGCTGCTTTCGATCCTTCCTGATAGAGAAACAACCATGAATCCTAAGTAAACTATTAGCACCAGTAAATGATCCTATTATATTTCTCTCATTAATGCACTTGTGCTTTTCTTTCAAGATGTCCTATTTTACATTTTTATTCCCCACCCTCAATTATTCAATACCCTTTCTTCCATCTGTCAGATAATGACCTTGTAAACGGCAACAATTTTGCTCCCAGTATTCCTCAAAGACTTTGCTTCGGTGACCACTTTTTTCCCCAGATCATTCTTATTACCATTCAGATACACTGTATTAGCTCTCACGTGCTGGAAGCCCTCTTGGCCTTACAGCCTCTAAAAAATTGTCTCATTTTTTTTTTGTTCAATTTTATCACAGTATTTTCCTATGATTTTTTAAAAATATTTTTCTATCTGAAAGGCAAACTCACAGAAAGGGAGAGAGAGATATCTTCCATCTGCTCTTCCACTATTCAAATGCCCACAAAAGACAGGAGCCCCAACTCCAACTGAATTATCCATGTGGGCGGCTGGATCCACTTGGGTCATCGACTTCTGCTTTGATGTGTATTAGTAGGAAACTGGTTCAGAAGTGGATGAGCCCTGACTCCAATCAGCACTGGGATACGAAATGTAGGCATCCCAGTGGCAATTAAACTCACTGTGCTGTAACACCTACGTTGGCTTTTCTATTACTTGTACTATTCACTCTATTTCAGGTTAGAAACCCTTAAACCATCTTTAAAATTTTCAACCCTCTGTTAATTGTAGGTCCTTCTATCAAGACGCTACATATCCACACTTCCTCATGCTTCCCCCGTAGCCTGGTCTCCTGTGGCATCATCTTTAAATAATGGAAACAGCTCTGCAATGAGCCCACTGGCTGTAGCATCTGTGCTAATTCATTCTGCAGTCCCCTAAACCCTAGTCTGTATAAAGCTGGTTTCACTACGCTCTGCCTCTCTCTGCTCATAAAGCTGCAATGACTACTCATAGCTCCTATGACCAGGCTTGTGCTCCCTGCACAATGTTTAAGATGTCACATAATCCAGCCCCATCCTGACTCCCGTCTTTTTTGTTATCTATAGACACAAAACCTTGCTCTATTAGACCACTTTCCAGTTTCACAATATCTTATGTATTCTTACTTTCACACTAGATTCTTTTGTCCATGTTATTCTCATTTCTGAAATCCATCATTATGCAAAGTCTAAATTATTTAGGCTCTACCCCTTCTTATCATGCAACTCCAGGACATACTTTGACTCTGAACTGTATGAAATTTCAATGATTGAATTTCTGTGGCTATTAATGGCAATTATATGCACTACACACTATCTTTCCATTAATTCTCCCAGGCAGTAAATACCTGACATATATATGGGTTTTTCTTCAAACCTGGGGCTCAGAAAATAGAAGTGCTCTAATCCTAACTGCTTGCAACATCTCACATATTGCAGAGTGCTTCACGTTGAATAACAAAGCACCACAGAAGATACATCCACCTCATATGACCTCAGTGCAGTTTACTTTGTAGATTATACAGAGAGCATCTGACAGAATAAATCTTTAAAAGAAAAAAGTAAAGAAATTTAATTAGATACAATAATTATTCCTGTGGGAAACGATCTCACAATTGGAAGTGCTGAATCTTGCAAACAGCTTTTCAGAATTGCTTTAAAAACAGATGAAGTTACTCTTCGTGTTGTGAACATCAGAAATATATTCCTAACTAATTATAAATATAACCAACCCAATTTTGTGTGGGTAGGTATTGAGTGTGGGAAATAAACTACCTGTAAAAGCATCAAACTTAGATCTGCTACATCTCAAACTTGGCCAGCAGTGGAGAGGTGGCGCTTGAGTGCAGGTCGCCTGGTATGTATGAGGATAGCTTGTATGACGACAAAAGACAGTCTTACTGAGGCATTTGAAACATCACAATAAAAACAGTTTCATAAGAATGGCAAAACTACAAATTTTAAATTGCTTCTTTTATATACTGTGGATTTAAATATGTATGAGTAATCAAATTAGGTTTTTTTTTTTTCCCTACTTAAATAAACACATGAGCAAACATCTACACCCTTAAATGTTTCTATTTCCAAAGCTGACAAAACACTCTTACCTGGCAGGGCAAGGGGGTTGTGGGAAGTGTTGAACAAAGTGTGACCAGGTGATAGAACTGAGTTAGGCAACTGCACTGTCTAAATTCATGATGTGACTGGAAGAACACTTGGCGGAGAAGTTCTAGGTCTGCTACTCAGCAGTTACACTGAAACAAATCCCAAGTGTTTAAATTCAAGGACTGGATAAGATAGTACCTACAGCCCTCCAAAACTTATTTATTTTTACTATTTTCAACTATACACTCTCTTGATGATTTAGCAGTCTGGGTAATATAAAGAGAAATGTTAATCTACAGGTCATTGAGAATATCTCATTCTTTATTATGTTTTAATACAAGTTGGACACAATACATTTCAGAAGCTTCAGTGCTGTTCTACTTCCCTTAGGAACTCAATTTTTGGCCTTTGCAAATCCTTGGTATTCCAAACTATATTACTAACTTTACTTCTAACACCATTTTTTAGCTTGATTTAAAAGAGTAGGAGGGGAAGACAGTGGGAGAGGGGAGGAGAAAGGAGGGGTAGAGGGAAGAGAACAGGAAAGGGAGAGGGAGAGATCAACCCTCGTTCACTCCCCAAATGCCTGTAAGAGCTGGTGCTGGGCCAGACGAAAGCCAGGAGCCTGAAACTCTATCCAGGACTCCCACAGGGGAGGCAGGAACCAAAGTACTTGAGCCATCATACGGTGCCTTCCCAAGTTGCACGCTAGCAGGAAGCTGGATCAGAAGTGGGGCTGGGGCTCACCGTAATATAGAAAGCAGGCATACCAACACATCATCTTACCTGCTGTGCCACAACACCCACTGCCCAAACCATAATCACATTAGAGATAAGTGCATAATTAAACATGTCTCTTCCAGCACTTTTCTTTCCCAGAAGAAACTGAGGAAAAGGGTTTAAAGCTGGTTGGGGGCAGGGCTGAGGTACCAAGTGCAAGCTTCACCCCTTCGACTGTGGCTGGGAGACACAGCACCAAACGGGCTACTACTCTTAGGTAAAAGTTTACCATGGTCATGAATCATATCTCCAGGCTGTCAATCCTCCTTCTAGATTGTGTGCATGGATGTACCAAAGTTATGAGCAATATGAATACAACTATCTTGCTATGGAACACAATGTCTGACCACTCTCTAAATGTGAAGTGTCTCATTAGGTATGTCTACATTTAAGCATTCCTGTCCCTAAAAAACCAACCTAAGTCCTCCGTTGTCGCCACCAGCATGGCTGGATTCCCCCATCTCTTCTAAACAGAGACCTTTTCTTGCCAGATGAACTCTACTTCTATGTAGCAACCTCTCCTCGGGGAGCCCATTCTATGGTAAGTCAAGCAGAATGGAGTTGGTTACAACAGATGCTGATCTCAAGCACAGCACTCCGGAAGTTACCTATGAGGCAGAGGTGCCTGGGCAGGCTGATACAGGTGACCCTGCTCAGATGACCAGAGCATTACGACTCCACAGCTTCCAGGAAACACACACATACACATCAGCACCTGGCAAACTTCATGCAACTGAGTTGGGGCTACAAAGGCTACCAAGCTCAGTAGCACTCCCTTCACTTTTGGAAGCTCACATAGGATCACTGCTTAAGTCACCTGCAGTTAAGGCTGATGACCGGATACTTCATGAAAGTCAATGCTTACCTTCAATCCTCTTTAAAGCTGAAAGGCACATATCCTTCCTTGGAAACTCAAAAGGATTGTTGCAGGTCCGAATGGTATCACATTCACATTTCCCATTAATTATATTGCAGCCAGAGATAAGGTTTTCATTGCATGGCTCAAAACCCAGCAGCTGATCATCATCCCAGTTCTCATCTGCAAAAAAATTAACAACCATTTGTAACTTTGTTTAACAGCCTATTTGAAAGCAAAAACAGTCAGCTTCCACTCTATAAATGGAAGGAAGCTGGGCTGAAATTTTACAGATAAATGAACCCAACCTCCTTCAATAACAGAAGGCTGAGAATACAGCCATACAGAATGACATTAAAGAGTCAAACATCTGTGATTATTATAAACAAATGTTTTGTGATTTTCTTACATTTTTATATAAAATAAACATTTTATATAAGAATATTATAGTCATAAGATTCCTAGATTTCTCCACATTCAATTAGATTTACAATTATCAGTCTATAAAATTATCTTTCAATTAAAATTTTACTCAGTTGACATGTACTTCCGGTTTAAAACAACCTTTCGACTTAATATAACAAGGCAGCTAAATGAAAACATCCAAAAACAGCACCAGAAGCATCAAGAACGAGACCTGCCAGAGTCCCTTCAACCATCTCAGAATGGACTGCTAGCATCTACAACTGCTCCCAGCCCAAATCAGCAGTATCAGCGAAACCAAGAGCAACAGCCTGGTGAAGTCATCACTTTCTGAAGCCAAGACCAACTTAGGTCCTGGTCATGGGATGTGGAAGCCTCCAATAAAAAACATGGCTTGTAGAATCAGCATTTGTGGGATCCACCTCAGACAAATGCAACAAACACGCCAGAAACCTCCAAGATGAGCTCCATTCTGAAGAACATTCGTTCTAGTTGAACGCCTTGCCTCTTGTAGGAAAGCAGACTTTCTCTAGGGACATTACATGCCCCCCTCCTTCAACATTTTTTTGTTGTTGTTGTTTTGATTAGATACTTATACACTGGGTTCTGCTTACAAAACAATGCAAATATATGCTTCAGAGCACATCTTGAATAATTTCTAAAGGTCTCTGAATTTAAGAAATCTAAATCTGTTGCATACATTAACATGCATATAAAATGGCATAAAAAACATTTTTACAGAAGACAGTGTAAACAGATACCTAATTTTTACAGGGCTTTCTTGTAAATAATTTTCTTAAAGAGTTTTCAGAAGAATACAAAGCATTTGCAATACAAAGAACTTCAGGGCAATTCTTCTAAGAGAGTAAATAGAACCTCCTGTGTTTTGATTTCAGGGGATCATGCCCATTTACACTTGATCAAAGCCTCAGCTCAGAATAAAATGTTTATCTTTGGAACTCAAAGCTTAAAGAGAAACAATTTATCTGTCTTAAAATCTGATTTCCTATTTGGCCTATGTTTTGTACTTATATATGTTGAAATATATATAAATATGTATAACGAATATATACACAAAAAGGTATATTCATGTCTTCAAGGCAACAGCAAAATTACTAAAATACTTGGAAAGAAAAATCCACAAAGAATATATTGAAGCAATATATTGTAATGGTAAACGTGTTGTCTTCTATTATAAACTATGTCACTGACCTCTTATTTAACTTTTCTCTACGTTTAAATGATGACATGATGTTTAATTGGTGACTACATGCTTCTAGTATTACTGTCCTACATTCAGTGGAATTAGTCAAGTTTTTGGTGCAGCCAGAGCTGTGGCAGAGCGGGTAAAGCCACAGCCTGGAGTGCTAGCATACCATATCAGCACTGGTTCATTCTGGCTTCTCTCTGATCCAGCTCCCTGCCAATACATCTGGGAACACGGTAGAAGGCAGTCTAAGTGCTCGAGTCCCTAAGCCTACCCATGCAGCAGATTTTGAAGAAGCTCCTGGCTCCATATCAGCCCAGCTCCAGCTATTGTGGCCATTTGGGGACCGAATCCATGGAAGGAAACAAACTTTTTCTCTTTCCTCTGCTCTGACTTTCCAATAGATAAATAAAACAAAAAGTTTTTGATGACACTGTATACAAATTTGTAACTCAAGGCAAGTTTAACCCTAGGAACCAGAACACCATCAAGAAATTCAAGTAACATTCAAACCGTTGAAAAACTACAGTTCTTCTTCATATTCCAGAATGAAAATATTTATTACTGCTTTTGAAAGTATGTGGAGTCAGAATCAAGAGAGTGGAATAGGGTGAGGACACATTTAAACAGATGGAGAAACATTAGCCAGGGTGAAGCACAGAGGGGACATTCCAGAAAATAGGAGATGACAGAACAACAGTAGAGGGGTACGTGGAGATTGATAGACACAGGAAAGTAGCGGACACAACAATGTAGTGTTGCAGTGACCAGACACCCCAGTGGCATTCAGCGAGCAGTGATTTGAACCACACAGGCAGCTGAAACTCCAATAGCAACCAGGTGAGAATGAGAGTTCAGCAGGAACTCAGGAGGTGAACCCAAAGAACTGCCCGTCCTGCTAGCTTCTCTGATTTGACCAGGAGCAGAGACTGAGCAGTAGGTCCCAAACAGGTGGTGTGGGAACAAGGTAGATTTTACGTCCAAACCCACAGTAGAGTCGAATTGGGCACCATCTTGTGTAGAGAGGCAAAGGCTATGGGACAGGACTATGCATGCACTAAGCTCATTTCTACCTCAGTGAATTGCAACAACGTTGCATCCTACAGATTCCACCCAAAATTGGTGCTGGTAGCCCCCAAACCTGGCAGCCAGCATATCAACACTCCACAAGTGGCACATCCCTGGTGCCATTTTGTACAGTGTGGCAAATGCTTTGAGGCTACAAGGACAACAGTGAGCTGCACATGTGCTGAGCTGGGAGCAAACTCAATGAACTCAGTGCAGTGCACTGCACTGAGCCCACAGGGAAAATACCAACTTGGGAATCATACATGTCAACACAGATCTATAGAGCCCTCAGACCTAATGGTCATCAGGTTCCACCAAGATTAGCACCACCAGCAACCCAGCTATTCAGGATACTTGGTGTCTCCCTAATCCCGGAACTGCATGAACAGATGTGGGAGAAACATTGTACAGACAACTGTGCAACAACAGCACAGGATCACAGAATGTAGAGTGCTAAACCAGGAGCTAGGATTACGGAGACCATGGTGGAAGTCTAACTCAAGAGTGTAGATCTGAAACTCACTGGAGGGAGTGGCACAAGTAACTGCAAACAAAGAACTGTGTACTAACCACAGTAAGTAAAATAAAATTGCAGACCTATGTGTGATATAGCTTGGGAACCTGCCCCAAGGTGAAGAATCTGATAACGAAAAGTACAATGATCAAGAGCAAAAGAAGAGGCACAATGAATATTACTGAAGACTCTCCTGCACAGGAGCAAAAGCTTTTGCCAACCTCAGAGCTGACTGAAGAATACGTGGAGAAAATGGGGGATACAGAATTCAAAACACTTGATATAAAGCTTCTGATCAACAATAAGAAGTACAATCAGGAATTTAAGGAATATGTCATTTAGGAAATACTGAAACAAAATCAAGCTGAATTATTGGGAATGAAGGATGCAACAGAGCAAATAAAAATTCAATGGAAAGTCTCCATAGTACAATGAAGGAGGCAGAAGAAAGAATCTCAGAATTGGAAGATATTTATTGCTCACCATGGGGAAACAAAAAGCTAGAAGCAGAGCTGGATCAAGCTAAGAAATAGTATTCAAGAATTGAAAGACACCATTAAAAGGACAAATATAAGTTATGGGAGTCCCAGAAGGCGCAGAAAGAGAAGCGGAGTTTGCAAATGTATTTAATGAAATAAAGGAAATTTTCCCTAATCTGGAGAAAGGATTGGGAAACAACATCCAGGAGGGGCAGAGAACCACCAACAGGGTTGACCAAAAGCAATCTTCACCAAGAAATATGATAACCAAGCTCTTTTCAATGAAATATAAGGAAAGGATCCTTAAATGTGCACATGAAAAAAAAATCAACTGACATTTAGAGGAATGGCAATTAAATTCACAGCTGACCTCGCACTGGAAAATCTACAGGCCAGAAGAGAATGGAGCAACATATTCAAAGATTCTAAAAGTAAAAATTGTCAACCTAGAATAACGTACCCAGTAAATATTTCCTTTGTCTTTGAAAATGAAATAAAATTCCACAGTAAAGTTAAAAGAATATGCCTCTTCTAAACTTGCCCTACAAATGATACTTTGATGTTCTCTTGACAGAGAAGAGGAATAGCACCCACTAAAAGGCAAAGGTGAAGAACATCCCAGTAAAATGACAACAGAAGACTAAATCAATGAACAATTCATTCCTAAAATGACAGAACCAAATTACCACCTATTTATATTAACCCTGAATGTAAATGGCTTAAACTTATCAATCAAATGTCATAGACTAGTAGACTGTATTAAAAATACAAAACCCATCTATTTGTTGCCTAGAGATATATCTCACCAACAAAGATCAGCGGAAACTATAGCTCATGAATTTTGATGTTTTTGTTTTTATTTTCATTTCTTCAGAACAGTTTTTTTTCTAATTTTCCACTGACTCATAGATCATACAGTAGCATCAGTTTCTTCAAGAAGGTTCCTGATTTCCTTTTTCATTTCTTCAGTGACACATTAGTCATTTCTAAGATTTATTTTTATTGGAAAGGCAGATCTACAGAGAGAGACAGAAAGATATTACGTCTGCTGGTTTATTCTCCAAGTGGCAACAACAGCCAGAACTGAGCTGAGCCGAGCTGATCCAAAGCCAGGAGCCCACCTACAGGTCTCCCACGAAGGTGTAGGGACCCAAGGCTTTAGGCCAAACTCGACTGCTTTCCCAGACCACAAGCAGCAGCTGCGACACAAACCAGCTCCCATATGGGATCCCAGCATACGCAAGGCGAGGATTTAGCCACTAGGTTATCACTCCAGGCTAAAAAATAAATGAAGCTTTTTAAAAAATGTGCTCAATGGTTCTGTCAACAGGAAGAAATTCAGACTTGCTCATGTCAAATATAACGTTCTTCAAAACATGGTTGGCTCACTCTTCTAAAATCATCTCTCCACCATGGCTGGCAGATCCTTATGCTCTAAACATGCTGAGGTTCTAGCCAGGAATCTGCAGTAATTGCTTCCGTGCTTTGCTTATGCAGTTTCTCCTGCCCACAATTCCTACTTTGCGTCTCCATCACCAGGCTCACGCGTTATCTCGTCTGAGACATCGTCTCCAACTTCCAAGACAATGAGCTTCTCCAGCCCCCATGTTCCTGCAAACTGGTACACAGACCTCTGGCCTCCAAAGACTGGTTCATGTGAGCCAACCTTCCTCAACAGCAGCAGCTTAGCCTCACCCAACTTTAAATCTCTGCACAGTGTTCAATAACCTTATGATGGTACAGTCAATGCAGCTGTTTCATTTTTCCTAGCAAAAAGCTTATTTTTGAAGCAAATGTATTTAATGTAGCAAGAAAGCTATTTAAAGATAAACAGCATGTTTAAGTGATTCAAATACTATCTGTATTTTACTTGAAAGTCAGAGACAACTAGATAGATCTTTTATCACTGCCTAAATGCCCACAATAGTTAAGTTCGGACGAACTCAAAACCAGCAGACTGGAACTTCTCTGGGTCCTCTCTATAGGTGGCAGGGCCAAGTATCTAAGCAATCAGCCCTTATCTTTAAGGGTGTAAATGTACAAGAAACTGGACAGGAAGCACAGGAGGTAGGAAATGAACAAGGCATCCAATATGGAATGTGGGTGTCCTCAGTGGTACGTTAACTGCTAAATGCCTTCCTTCCATTTCCATTTTGGAAGCTTATATGTATAATGAAGGGTGGGTGCTTGGATGCCTGTACCACACATTTGATAGTCCGGGTTCTGGGTTCACGCTACAGCTGCAGCTACAATTCCAGCTTCCTGCTAACGGAGATTCTAAGAGGCAGCAGGTGATGGTTCAAGTGATTGGGTCTTTGCCATGCACATGGCAAACAGAGTTCCTTGCTCCCAACCCATCCCAGCTCCAGTCACTGAGCACATTGGGGGGAGTGAACCAGCAGGTGGGAGTTCATTCTCTTAAGACAGATGGAGGGAGGCAGAGAAGCACACATCTTGCAGAAATGTTTTTCTCACTCAACATCTCTCATGGATTTCTTTCCAAGCTCCAATCTGAGACTTTCAACCTCTTACCACCTGACTGGCATCACAGTCTTTCCATGAAGCCAATCTCACAGCCAATTTGTTTTCACTGCCAGATGATTTTCTCTCGACTCCCTACCAGAAGGCCATCTCCCTTAAATGTGGAAGGCAGCTGCGCTGCTGACCTTCCCGACTCCATTCTCTTCTGCTCCTTCTCCACATAAGCTCCCTGGTCACAGCACCAAGCTGCACCTGCAGACACACTGGCAAGGTCGACAGTTCCCTCAAAGATGTCCCGGACATTAGGCTAGACAGCAAACGTCTAGGACTCTGAAGCCAACCATGTCTTGCATGCTTTTGACTGATAACTTTTTATTCTCTGCCCTCTTCTCATCCATGTTTTTTTTCCCTCCTTTTCTGGGCAAACAGGCTTGTAACAAATATCAGGGTCGAGTGCAATTATGTTTTTTGAGGCAAATGCTTTTATGGTTTTATATTACACAATATTTTAAATCAATTTAGCAGAAAAATCAATGGTATTGAAAGTTAAAATTTAATAAAATGTGATTACACAAATCAAATCTGAGCAAATCTGAACTCGGGCTAAGTTGAGTATCCATCCATCATCAGAAGTGCTTGGCACCATAAGTGCCTCAGATTTCAGTTCTGCAGTTTAGGATGGTTTTAAAAACTCTGCATTGCATTGGCATTAAAAAAGATTCTGCTTTTAGAGCATTCTAGATTTTATATTTACCTAGCAAATTCTGTTTTCAAAGCTTTCTCTTCATAAACCCATATAACAATCCATAAACAAGGAAACAAGGTCTTGATTCTCGACAGTTCCTAGTGTCTCCTCGGATTGCTCAGGGGAAAAGCGAGCTAAAAACCAAGCCATGGGCTTTTATTTATATTCAGGCGGGTATCCTCCTGGTACTCTGTACAGGGTAGCATGGGAGGCCAGACAATTGAGGTGTCCATGCAAATAATGTTTCAGTTTATAACTTTTGCAAGGTAACAAATCAGATGATAAACATAAAGTGAGAGTGATCTAATAATCTGAGGTGTGAGTCCAAATTTGTACATCTTCTATTACATTCACCTGAGGGAATACTACACTCAAGAGCCAGGCACACGCATCTGCTGACCTGACATGTGCATGTGGATGTTTCAAAGACATCCTGAGAAACAGTTCTTTTCCTTGAGATAAGCACTGTATGCCAGCACACAGCACAACTCCGTTATGACTACTTCCAACTGCATCCCACAAAACCGTAAGAAGATAGGGGATCCAGGATGGAGATGTAATAAAATTAATAACTGGTACTACTTTCAATCAAGGGAATCCTTCAAGGAAATATTTTTTTTCTTTCTTTCTTTACTGCAAGTACAAAGTGGTCCAAACAATCACTTATCAGCACAGTTTGGTACTCTACTAAGATGCTAGTAATTTCATCCACCATCATTTGTGTAACAAATGCACCATCATTTGCAAGGTTGGCACAGAGAAAAAGCAAATGAAATTTTGTTATAGAAACAGTTTTGACCTCATTCAGTATCTGAAAGAACTTCAGAGTCCCTCATAATACACTAAGGGGTCTGCAGCCCACATATTGAGAACGCTATGCTAAAGAAAACATCCTGCTGGTGTACCTAGATCAAGGTCTGAGATACACCTGAGATTTTCCCTGTGCCCGGAGTCTCAGTCTAGCAGTCTAGTTGGGGAATTCCAAAGCAGGGTCAAGTCCGGTCACCTGCATCAGCCAACAAACATACCAGTGGAAGCAGCTAGTGGATGCCTAGTCAGTTCTGGCCTAGTTCCTTATCTCACACAAACTGATCAATGAGTGCTGCAGCCCAACCAGCCAGCCCACCCACCAAAAACCTGGTTCTCATACATACCAGTGGGTGCTATGGTTTAGTTGGGGTGACCCCCAATAAGCCCCAGGGACACGCTAGCCCCTCCAGGCCCAGGTGCTCCAGGAACCAACCCATCATGCAGATGCTAGCCTTGTCCTACACTCAGTCCTTCTGCCCCCCAAAATCTTTCTCTCTGCTAGTTGATACCTGACACATTACTAACACGGAGTAGAACACGCAGGCATGTTTATGACTATACTTGCTATTAAAAGTGCCATGTAGTTCACTTGAATTCTGCCTTTCTGAAAGTGGAAGGCATTTGTATACTCAGAGCCTTACCTTTTCTACCTTGTACCTGTTTAGGTCAATGGAGTTTATTCCAAACCCACAGGATAGATGCACCCCATTACGGGGCAATCCACTTACCAGAAATATGCTTCAGCAGATATTAAAAAGCAAGAAACAAATTCACAGTACACACTCTGCAGCTCACAGTAATGGGATTCTGTTGGCAGAGGAGAAGCTTCTGGGAATATATATCAAATTAATTCCTCAGCTGTTCACATATCCCTGTGGCTACAGTAAGATGCAAATAGCTAATACTGGTATCTCTTTCCATGCCAACCTAGAAACTCCAGCGTAATGTAAAATTGCTGCTCTTAACTCCCCCGGCTCCTGGCCGGTTGTTATCAGGCATTCAGTTCTGCTTGAGGGGAAATCTAAGGCAGCGAGCTCCCTGCTGCAAGTTTAAGGCCAATGTTCCAAAAGCTGGTACTTCTCTTTCCCTCTCCTCTTGTGCTGCAATCAGCACAGAGCAGGAAGGGTAAATTTATGGTTATCAGTAGAAATGATTCAGGTTCCAAAACGTGCTTTATATGCATTTCCACAGAATGAAATTATCTTACGTCTACATAACCATAGAGTATATAGAACTTGAGACTCTAAAACAGAAATGCTAAAATGTGCACAGATATGCACTGAAAGATTATTAAAATAGTGCAAACTTCTAAACACTCAACAAGCAGTAACACTGATTTGTAAAATCTCCAGGGGAGGAATTTCTTGAAAAAATGAGCAGTACTGATCCAGTTTACTATATTTATCATTTACAGTAAAACATTCATTGATGATGATGACCCATTCCTATAACTTCCATAAGACAGCTTAGCAATGCAACGAGGACAACCAAAGATGGACTACGGAATGTAAATGTATTCAAGCATCTTTTCATGCATTTCTCAATACTGGTACCGACTATGCACACACACAAAACTGAACAAGGTGCTAAGAATTCAACATGCTAGGAAAGAGAGGAGCATTTGGCCTACTGGTGAAAACTATCCATTGAGACACCTGCACTCCAATTTGAGTTTAAATGCCTATGTCTGTCCTGATGCCAACCATGGGAGGCAGCGGTGATGGTTGAAGTGACTGGGTTCCTGCCACACACATGGGGCATCTGGACTGAGTTTCTGGCTACTGGCTTTAGCCTCAGCTCAGTCTGTTTTTGTGAGCATTTGGGGAGTGAACCAGCAGACAGAAACTTTGTTTCTATTTGCTTCTCAAATAACTTTATTTTTTAAAAAAGTGTTTGGAAAGGGACTTTGTGGCAAAATGTTTCACAATTTGAGCCAGAACCAGACCAAATATGTGAATAAAATGTTCCTGGGACTCCTGAGACAGAGGAAAAGGTTAAGTAAGGGCAGGGTAATTTCCTTCTTAACAGCATGAAGTACAACATGGCAACAGGAAGGAACTTAAAACAACCAGTGTCTCCAGAAGCAAGGATTTCACAAACTCAAAAACAGACGAGGAAAGGAAGTATTAGGGCTATAAGACAACTCTCCTTCACAACTATGTCTAAAGACGAGACAGTCAAACTGCACCTGAACAGAGTGCAGTCTGATGGGGTGTGCTATGTTACAGAGGATCCCAGCCCTAGAGACCACAACCTCAGCTCAAACCCTGGTGCACATGGGTTCCTGAAGTGGGCGCTCACCTCTCCAGATGCCCACTGTTTCATTACTAAAAGAAGGTGTAATAAGTGATCCATTAGGTTTCTTCCAATTTTATCCTCATGTTCCTTTGATTCTGGCATCTTTTTTCAAATTGCAAAATGTAGAACAATTTGTTGGGAACAGCGCCAGAGAGTCACATGCGTAGGGTGGCCACGATTTAAGTTTAAAATAGTTTCCCATTATCAGGACAGTCTGAGGCTTTGAAAACAAAGTTGCTATGTGCGCTAAGACAAGCCAACAGTGCTTTTAACAAATAACACCTTCCGGAACACTCCAACCCCACTGCTCCTAAAGAATTCACCAGCTAAGGCCTCCATAAATCTGATTTAATAACAGCGCTGCCTTGACTGCACTGAACATTGTGGAAGTACTGTTTCTGCACAACTGTCTCAGCTTCTGTATATATTGGGAAATTGCTATTTTTAAAAATGTACTTTGCTTTTTAATGGCCAAGGCTTATAGAAAAATTGACCAAATACTTAACAGTCAACATATGAGATGTAGCTTAAAGTATAAAGGAAATTTTATAAGACAAAGAAAGGTGGGAGAAACACGAGCTAAGCATTCAGTGGAAGAAACTGGGAGAAGAGAGAGAGTAAGCCCAAAGGAATACAAATGATGGGAATTATACAAAACATATGCAGAGAGTGAAAGACTAGTTCTTCAAAAAGATTATTAAGACATCTCATGCTGGCTTATGATTAACAGCCCCACATAGCTTGTTAACTCATCTAGGTACTTCGATATACGCATTTCTTTCAATCAGTTTCTCTTTAGTGGTTCTACCGAGAAGTTACAAAGTTAGACATGAAAGATTACATGTCTGACATTTTTTTTAAACAACAAAGACAGGTATTTGGATGTCTATTTAATTTTTTCCTAACTACAGTTAGTTTGACGGAACTTCTGTAGCACAGAGTCAAATTCTCTTATTTTCTCTGCCTGCAGAGTGAACTCCAACATTCCTAAAGGAAAATCTCAGATGTCCTTTTCTGGTTCACATTCGTGTAGTGCACTCAGGCACGTGCCATTATACATCCCAGGAGGGGTATCACGGGAACAGGCCCATAAAACTTCTTAAGGACCTGGGGTTTCAAAAAAAAAAAAAAAAAAAAATCCAACATCTGCTCAGGCAACTCCTTGGCATAAATGCAAAACCCACTTCTTCCACCTCATCTCTTGTATGCCTTCTTCTTCCTTCAGCAACACTCAGTGACTCGTGTTCCACCCCTGGCCCACACTGCTAAGGGACCCCATGGCTTGGCTCATGCAGTTCTGTCTGCTCAGAAGCGTTTCTCTTCCTTTGCTTTGAAGACTTCCCTTTAGTCTAACACTTCCTCCAGGTCTCATCTACCCTAGAGATCTGAATCAAGTAGTATGCCCTCTGCAGGACTTCTATTATTCCATGTGTGGAAAAACCATAAAACTGCAGATTCAATCTCTACTGAAAACAACAGTTCTTAAAGCTAAAGATGCAGTGTTATTCTTCCTCATGGAGTTATCAGGGGGCTCAGCAAATGGCTCAGAAAGAATGAACAGGCACATGGAGGAAGAAGATGACAGGGCCTGAATCCCAGTAACACAATGTGACTCTTCTATGAGCCCAAGTCTTTCTGCAAAGTGACTATGGTGTTAGGGAAAGAAAGTCAGTTATTTAGAAACAGCTGAGAGAGATTCTTGGCGCTCAGCCTTTAGACTTGTGAAACAGTGACAGTAACTGAAGTTTCCTTGTAATCTCAACAATGTATTCAGCAATAAGCCCACATATCAATATTCGTGAAATGGTGAGAATGATTATAATATACTTCAACTATACTAGGTCTGTAATAATAAACCCTTATCTCCTTCTCTGGCACCTCTATCACATGACAATAACAAAATGATGTGAGCCACACTAAGGCTTCTTGCCAGAGTGGTAGTTATAGACCTATATAATACACACTACCATTTTATCACTATCAATATATGTTGTGACCTAAATCTGAGTCAAATAACCAAGAGCAATCCAGAAGACTAGCCATGGAATGGTGTTCACTCGCCTATGAGTGCAAACACCACAGTGAAAGAAACAGGAACACGACTTTAAACAACAAACTATCATGGAACTTTGAAAGTAAGAACTCTGGGACCCAGTACGGTGGCCTAGTGGCTAGAAGTCCTGCCTTCCATGACCAGGATCCCATATGGGTGCCAGTTCTAATCCCAGCAGCTCCACTTCCCATCCAGCTCCCTGCTTGTGGCCTGGGAAAGCAGTCGAGGACGGCCTAAAGCCTTAGGACACTGCACCTGCATGGGAGATCCGGAAGAGGCTCCTGGCTTCGGATTGGCTCAGCTCTGGCCGTTGCAGCCACTTGGGGAGTGAATCAATGAACAGATCTTCCTTTCTGTCTCTCCTCCTCTCTGTGTACCCGACTTTCCAACAAAAAGGAAATAAATCCTAAAGAACTCTGGAAGATACACGTTTTTCATCACACTAACCAAACAATTTGAATGAATGAACATACAATTCACCCCAAAATGGTGAGACATTTTCAGACGTCCAGAGGCTGGGTTTTGCACTGTCCAAGGAATAACGATTAGCTGAGGTAAGGAAGCTCTGTAACCTAGGGCCAAACTTCAGCTTACCGCCTCACAGTGATGCAAGGAGCTGAGGACACAAGAGTCAAAAGGTGGGCAAAATTTCAAGTTCAAGCAAATCCAGACGATGTTAGGAGAAAGACAAACACTGATTTTTTTCTCCACACTCTGAAGTCCTTCCACAAATAAGGCCTAGAGACCCACTGCTGATGGTCACAAAGCCACACAGTGGCAACGGCTCTCCTAAGCCACCCTGCAGCCCAGACGCTGCTGCAGGGACACGTTTGGAACAATCGGAACAGAAAACCCAATATACAAACACGACCTGAACTACTCCATCATCGAAGAAACAAGGGCTTCTTTGTTAAGGCAAACAATGCCTTCATATATTGCAATGCACCCAAGGGGCAGATAATGATTTGTAAAAGGCGTAATGATCTGTAAGTAGCATTAAGAAATCTTTTCAGCATAACAACTTTTGGGAAATCAGTCAGCAATCATTTTCTAAGGAATGTTTTTACAAATCAACTAGAGCACTGCTGTGAACTCTACCTTAATAATTTATCTGAATTCTTCAGAATAAGCCAAGTGGAAGGTAAAAGGTAGAAAAGCAATTTAATTCTCACAATTACATTTCTAACAGATCTTTACTGTTAACTCTAATATTCCCACAAAGAATCATCTGTCCTAAAAACCCAAACCCCTGACTTTTCTTGTGGAAGATGGCAGTTTGCAGCAAGTACACCTCTGTGTTTGATCTTGTTTATTACTGCATAGCCAGAGAATGCCCTGCTATCTGGTCCTAGCGACAAAGCAGCTGGGCACCGACACTCCACGTGCACCGTGCTGTGTGCACACCATTTAACCGCCTACTGCTATCCAGTTCAATCGTAGGGGGAAGTTAGATACTTGTGTCCAGAGCTTTTCTCTTACGACATCACGAAGATCCAACTGGCTTCTATGTGCTCACATGGGTGGTAGTGCAGTACATCAGAAATGAGAACCAGAGACACACTGTGCCACATGAAGAAGTTTCAGATGGCTCATCTGATTTTAAAGCCATCAAGTCCTTTGAAAGAAAGAAGCAAATACAGATTATAAAGACAATGAAAGCAGGATACCTTTCCTTCAGGATACATCAAGAAATCAATACTAACATTCTGGGAGGGCTGCAACTTCCACAGCAATGTACCAGTTTGAGATGCCCACAAAAAGACCATACAAATACAACAAGAATGCAGGAAGGCTTAAAAACCTTACAAATATGTCTGAAGGACCCAGTGCAATGGCTCAGTGGCTAAATCTTCGCCTTGCATGTGCAAGAATCCCACACGGGGACTGGTTCATGTCCTAGATGCTCCACTTCCCATCCAGCTCCCTGCTTGTGGCCTGGGAAAGCAGCAGAGGGTGGCCCAAAGCCTTGGTACCCTGCACCTGTGTGGGAGACCCAGAGGAGGCTCCTGGCTCCAGACTGACACAGCTACAGCCATTGCAGCCACTTGATGTGAACCAGCGGACAGAAGATTTTTCTCTCCTTTTCTGTGTATCTGTCCTTCCAATAAAAAAAAGTTAATATGCACATATAAATGTATTTGAAGTATGTATCTGCACATTTCTTACAAAACCAATGTTTCCTTTGCTTTTACTAACTGCTGACTCTGACCCTCAGCAACAAGTCAACAGGCCAGACATAAAACTCTATGATGGCTCTGTTGTGTCCCTGGGGCCAAACCCAAGGCCTCCTATACACAATGAGGTCTCTGCTGGGGACTTAGCTAGCCTTCCAGGAACTCCCCTCTCTTCCCCGCCACTGCCTCAGGGCCCTAGGATTTGAGTCCCCTCAGCCTAGAAAGCCTGGCCTGAGGTGTAGGAAGAGTTCTTAGCCTCATGCCTTCAGGGGTATGATCAAACTCAACTTTCCCTGACCTTTCTACTTTAACACTGCAAACTAACAACGTTACAAACCTTGTCTCCTTTCTCTGCTATTTCCTCCACAGTATTTACAGCCTTTGGGGATGTGGCATGTTCTGCTGATTAACCCGGCAGATTTTTCTCTCTCCCAGAGAGCCCCAACTTGGTGGAGAATCATTTCAATCCTGTTTGCTGCTAACGCTTTAGTATGTGGAACCGAGCCCAGCACACAATACACCCTTCATACTTCATCCCCTGAAGATGTAACACATTTCCACCTCCAAGGGCTTCGGCTGATTCCATTTCCTTGGCTGAGGCTCATTCTTTCTTCTCTTGGGACTGCTGTACCTAGCTGAAATGTCTTCTTCAAAGACAACGATTTGATTCGCTCCCAGCCTTGCTTCTCCCTTTCCAAGAAGCCCGCTGATCTCAGGGCTTCACAGTTGTTCATTCACAGCTGGAATCCGGGCTTCTTTGGGCAGAACTGAAGCTGCCAATCTCAGCCTCATCATCACCTTAACCATGCTGTATTGTGCAATAGCTCAGAGCCAACCCAGACACTCACTTGCTAACTGAACTAAATGAATGGGAAACCTGACTGGGGGACTATTCTAGGAGGTAACATGCTCTTTTAATGTGGAAAGCAAGGCAGCAGGTTTCCAACTACGCCACAGGTGCCTAAGATTGAGGTTAACTTAATTTTCTCATTCCTTTTGCACTCATATTTGGCATCTTGTGTCATGATGTTTGAGAAACAAAACAGTCAACTTTATAAAAATTCATGCCTTTCAGAGACTAGGAAACAAGCAAGATTCAAGACTTCTGAGACACAGCAGCACCAAATTCAAATGTCTATACATTCTTTTGCAAAAAAAAAATATACATATTTTTATTGTAAAGTCAGATATACAGAGAGGAGGAAAGATTGAAAGATCTTCTGTCTGCTGATTCACTTTTCAAGTGGCCACAATGACCAGAGCTGAGCTGATCTGAAGCCAGGAGCCTGGAACTTTTTCCAGGTTTCCCACATGGTTGCAGGGTCCCTAGGCTTTGGGCTGTCCTTGACTGCTTTCCCAGGCCACAAGCAGGAAGCTAGATGGGAAGCAGGGCCGTCAGGATTAGAACTGGCTTCAGTTCTAATCCCATACGGGATACCGGCGTGTGCAAGATAAGGACTTCAGCCATTAGGCTACCACACCAAGCCTAAATGTCTATATATTTCTATACATCAAATGAGAGCACATGCATTCAGAAACATCCACGTCTAGAGAATACTTAAAATGCTTCCAAAAGAAAACATGTGCCTTACTCCATCCTTTTTCTACACACTACAGCGACACACATTTCCATATGCAGTCAAGTTGGTGGATTATTCAACATCATCAGGCCACAACATATTTTCTATTTAAAACTGGCCCTTAAGATATAAAAGAAGTCAAAACCATTTGAATGATGAAACTCCAAATTTGTGGAAACACATCTAAACTTAAGTCCTACTTGTAAAGTTTAAATAAAAACTTAGTATTTTCTTAAGTTTAGTGCACATTAAGAATTTTTATCATATTCAAAAAAATGCCAGATGGAAAAAAATTCTCAGAGGATATTGAGTCAATGCACAACCTAATTAACAAAGATCACCAATTTTTAAAGGATCAGAACACACAGATATGTGGCCTCAAACTTTAGAACAAGCACTTAATGTATTATTTAATAATTCAATTGCCCTGAATTTCCCAAGCTATGTAAAACAGATGAGTTCTCAGTGCAGACCAGGAAACATACACGTGGAATAGGGGCACAATGGCCTTCTGAACTGCACAGGGCCAGCCAACAGTCCCCTGGGTTTCATCTGGTGGCTTCTGGAATCAATCAAGTGGAGGAATACCTGTCACATACCTGTTTGCCCAGTGAATTAGTTTAATAACCAAGACAGTTCTATTTAGTAACAGAGCCATTATCCCTAGGGTCTTATGTAACGTTCTGTAGAAGAGAGATCAGTACTCTTGCGTCCGATGTGGTATGCCAGGATCATGGAGCACTATCAACCTAGACAACCCAGGGCACCGGAAGAGTTAATTCATTTAGCACAGGGAGGTTCCAGCTGCAAAGGAAACCTAAGGCCTCAGGAGGTCTCTCCTCTTAACAGGTGTTTGAGAAACAGACTTTTGTCGTTTGTATATCTTTCCCACGAGCATGGAATTTGAAGTACCCCCAATGAAAAGCTGGCTCACATGCAGTCTAGCAATAATATAATTGGCTCATAGTTCCATGACTGCATGAGGAGGTTAAGTCCTTGCTCTACACCATGGCTATGCAAAAAAGCTTCAACTGGAAGTTGAAGACACAAGACTCCCTTATCCCAGGGAAAAGCGGATAGCTGTTGACAGCTAGAGAAATAAACAGTTTCTTTGAAACCTCTGTAGGGAGGTAACTAACCAGAGTATATCAAGAGGGGTCTATCAATGGTGGCAAAACACAGAAAAACCTACAATGGACTTCACAGTGGAGCTGCACACAACTCCACTAACCCCATGACACTGTGCCTAGGCTGAGCGCAGCATCTCCAGAGGTAGTCTACTTTTTGAAAGCGGAATGGAAATTTCTTTAGGAGATCTTTCCTACTCTTTAATGTCCTTATCTTCTTAAGGGAAAGGAGAACAAAACAGCCTGCACAATCACTGGACATTCCTTCTGCACAACCATCAACTCACCTCTGGCTAAAATTTCATCTGCATTTTGGGCTGCCTGTGGCTTCTTCTTTAGTTGCTCTCCTCTTCACCCAGCTGCTCTGGCAGTTGCCCTGACCGAGCCCATTTTGGCCAGCATTCCCCAGCCCTGGGTCTGGACTGAGCAAACCTGCCTGCTCTGCCTGCTAGCCAGCACTCTGATGGAGTCTCCTGGGCAAAGTAGGGGTCACCTTGCCCAGTGTTTCCATTCCTTCCATCCCACCCCAAGGCCAGGGAACAATCCTTCTACCTCCCCTGAATGGCTCCTGTTTCCTGAGCCAGGTCCACTGGGGACACAAGTTGCCAGGGGTCAGAGTGCCACATTCCAGTGGCTTCACACCACCATGGGAGGGCTCTGAATTCCTTCGTGGGGGGTAGGGGAAAGGCAAGGAGGGGAGCCAGGAGGGAAAAGTTCAGCAGAGGTGGATCCAACCCCCTGGGCTCTGTGTTCTGGACAAAGTCATGAACAGGGAGACAACGGGGGCCCCAAGATCTCCTTCCACAGTGAGCACGAGGAAGCTTCTCCGTCTCCTGTGGGTTAGAAAGGAATAGGCCATCACCTTGATGTTTAGAACAAGAGAATGCAAAGAATATTATGGACCTTGGTTATTGCATCTGTTGAGGTGACTGCATAGAGATGTTTTCTGAGGAAACCTTCAGTCTGTAACTCTCAGATGGTAATAGTCTAACCTGTGTCAATTACACAGTCTAACGTATTTTTGACTAACAAATCGCCACTTCCACTGGGAAGGCAACTTAACTTATTTAACTTCCCAAAGGCAGTTTCTCCTCTGCAGTACTATGTGTTTGTTTGCCTGTTGTTTCTCAGACTTAGTATCTCCTGGACTCGTCTGGACTCACTGCTTTCCTTTGGCTCCTCTCTGTGCCTTTTAGATTTTAACTCTGTAGGATATGGACTCATTTCTGCAGATCCTGGCTACCCCAGGATCACTAAGCTGCCCCTGCGTGCGAGGTCCTAAGGCTTAAGAAATCAGGCTCCAGAAAATACATATCCTATGATGATCCCCTCTAAAGCCAAGGTCCCAGCTAAGTCCCATCTGGACCCAAAGAGAACATTATTACATGGCCTCCAACATCAGATCCCTCTAAAACAGAGGTCTGCTCCACTGGAACCCAAAACAGAGAAGCTGGAGGAGAAATGAGGATTTGAGCTCAAATACGAAAACAGGTAGGGAAACCAACATAACACTAATGACTAAAGATCCAGTACTTCCTCCCAAGATAGACCAGGGGTTGATCATGGCTGGACTGGTGTCTATTAAGAGGACCTGGCTCACCCATCAGTACCCGATTGATGGACACAGTCCTAGGAAAGGAGGAGATGGGAAATGCGCCTCAGGAGATTTGTGACAGGGAGCTCACTTAGGGCAGCCATTCAGGTGTTAAAGTCACAGAAGGCATTGGTCAGCCAGGTTCTGTTGCTAAAGACAGTCTATGCAGAAAACAGCCTGTGACTATAACCCACTGACGTACTTCAACATAACGTCTATCTTCTCCCTTGCCTTATGAGTGTTTAAGAGCAAAAGCTAAGACTGGGGCCTGGCAAGGTGGCCTAGCGGCTGAGGTCCTCGCCTTGAATGTTCCGGGATCCCATATGGACGCCGGTTCTAATCCTGTTTCCTATCCAGCTCTCTGCTTGTGGCCTGGGAAAGCAGTCAAGGACAGCCCAAAGCCTTGGGATCCTGCACGCACGTGGGAGACTTGGACAAAGTTCCAGGCTCCTGGCTTCATATCAGCTCAGCTCTGCGATTGTGGCCATTTGGGGAGTGGATCAGCAGACAGAAGATCTTCCTCTCTGTTTCTTCTCCTCCTCTCTGTATATCTTTGCAATAAAATAAATCTCGGGAAAAAAAAAAAAAGCTAAGACTGTAGGCAAGATGGTTACAATGGGATCATCTTCTAAGCAACTGCTCTCACCGAAAAGGGATCCATGACCAATAGTCACATCCTTTCCTGTCAAACAAGGGCTCAACTCAGGACATCCCTTTCTTTGCTAATACATGTGGAGTAGAGAACCATGCTCTGCATGTAGTGAAAACCACCCTGAATTACCTAGAATTTGGACTCAAGTCTGCCCCCGCACCAAATACAAACTACCTCTTTCACAAGCAAAATGACTCCGTGATCTTTTCAGAAAAACCTGCATATGAGCTGTTCTCCCTGCACTGTGTGCAGACGGCCGTGCAGTGCTCGGGGTGGAAGTCAGGTTGCCCAGTGTGGAACTACAGCAGCAGGGACAGGCAGCATGCTCTTTTGTGAAGATTTGGTTTTAAAGCAACATTTCAATTGGCATGAGAGAAACTTGAGAATATGAATTGCATACTCTTCTGTTACCTTTTCAAAAGGATGAAATGTTCAAACCACTGGTGAAATAATTTTGCCCCACAAGAACCATACTGCACATCCTTACATTAAAATATTTATTATTTTTAGAAAAGCTGGGAAGCATTTAATGGTTAACAGGAATTCTAAAACACACCGAGACTTAAGGGTCGGAGGGGGGATGCAGATAAAAGAGGAAAGCTAGTCAAATGACAGTAGCAAACAAAACCAGATTTTTAAGTTTAATAAACGGCAAGCTGCTTCACTGGAATGGATATGTATTGAAGTTCCAAATCTCTCCATAAAGATAAAGGATTTTTATTATTGCAATCTTGTTGCAATAAAGCACTTTTGGAAGCAGCACATTCTCATTCAGAGTAAGAAGAAACTACTTAGAAAACACCGTTACGGGCCTTGGGCTACTGTCCTTGTTATCCCCATAGAAATCATCACTTTGCTAAAACCATCTTGCCTGAATTACAATTACCCATCCTTGATCAAAACTTCCTGTCCTTAGGATCTCAACTCCTACCAAGAGAGCACAAGGACATATGTCCTTTATTCTTTTTGCCACATGAAAAATTACCTACATAAGCTTCTAAACTTTCATAACTTAGAAAAACGACTTACCTCTTTGTGTTCAAGCTGTGATCTTCCTCCTACATATGGCTCAGTCACCTCAAAGATGAGTGTTGGCACCCTGCCCCGCCATCTCATCCAAATCTTTGGGGACCATTTGTTCCTCTTAGAGGTGAGTGGTAACTGAGAGCAGCCTTTGGTTATTTCCCCAATAGTAAGAGAGAAACCTATTAGGCGATGCCTCCCTAGAAGGAACACCACAAATCAAGCTCCCTAAGAAGCACCTGCTAGCTATCAATGAGATGGTCTCAATTACTGTTTCTGCCACTGACACAGCCCAAAGCCAGGCACTAAGAGACCACAAACAAGCACAGTGGGCTGTTTGATTTAATATCCTCTGCCTATCTAGCTCCTGTCTTGCACATAAACATAGTTTAAAATGTAAACCCACAAGGGCAAAATATCACTGATTACTGTAAATGTTGCAGTTTGAAATATTCCAACAACAGTGGTTTACAGAAATAAATCAACATTTTTGTCTCATGAGTAAAACATGGTTTCTCCCTAGAAATTTCTCATCCAGATGCTTGCTAAGGAAGTAGGGTTTTCTTGTGACCGTGTCCCTAACAATCCTGGCAAATGGAAGCAATGTGTGCAGGTTACACAAGTGGGTAAAATGCCTCAACACCACAGTGACTCACTATGTGGGCAGCAAGCAACAGGGCTGTGGAGTCAGGAGCAGAGCTCAGAGCGAACCAGTGCCAGTAGTCAATGCAGACCAGTGTCCAGTGATGGGGGTGGCTGTGGACAGCTGACTGGAAAGAGCTCTCAGGTTCCCAACAGCAGAGGCTGGGGGACTGAGGACAGCTGCTGGCTGTGAGCCTAAACCCACGTGGATCGAGGCAAATGCATGGGGGAAATATCAGTCTCCAAGTCACACCCAAGTCACAGACTAGAGCCGGGGCTCATGAGGCACTGCTTTCTCCCTGCACCGAGATGGTGAGGCACAGCTGCAAGGAGCCTCCAACTCCCAAACCCTGCCTCTTCACCCTCCAAACACTACAGGCTTGCATTCACATAGCGGCCTTTTCCCTAAGATGCTTGGTACTCGCTAAATAAAAGCAAAGTGAAGAAAAAAAAAAAAAGCAGCTATGCTCCGTTCACAAGCACCAACTCAGGAAAGGTGAAAGCATGAAGCAGCAATAAGCAAACAAACCCAACCTGCGTGCACCTCTGAGATGTTCTTAGCCTGCAGTCTCCCTCAAACTCTATTTATACCACTGCTCACTGTCCCACATCCCAACAGTCAGGAATAAAGGTGTGGCTCTTGCAGTCAAACCTCTCCTCCTCCCCTCCCCCTGGGTTGGCCAAGCTCCAGAGAGCTCTGTAAGCAAGGAAATGCAGTCTAGCGGAGTTGTACTAACACTCACCTACTGTTTAAACATTCGCCTGACATGCAGCTTACACTGATTGCAGGGGCTTCGCCAACTGCCAGGGAACAAGGAAGATGCAAAGCGATTTCATTATAAATGGATGGAAGCATTTATAATCACCTTGTTAAGATTCTGAACAGAAAGCACCAGCCGTTTCGCTTGATAATAGAGATCAACTAGTTTAAAATGAACTCCACAGCCCTGCAGACAATTCATTGATTCTCACCTTTAATTAAAAAGACCTACATGCCCTGTATCAGGCTAGATTAGGAAAGTCCTAGGCTCCTTGTTCGTTTTCAAACCTTATCGTGCAAGGTGCCCTGCCCACACCTCCTTATTGATGCCGAGGAAACACCCACAGCGTACATGTCTGCTGATGGCAGGAGTGTCAAATATTTATTACTGCAGCATGTAAGCATCCATCAACTTTGTACTTTTAAAATATTTTACATGTTCTGCCTTTAGTTCATGTTGTTATTACATATTATAACTAAAATCCCCAAATACCTGAGGTTAAACTATTAGGCTGGATGTGATTTTTTGCCTTCCAATTAAGATTTTTTTTTTCTTTTTCAATAAAGTGGGCTCTTTGAAGTCAAAATGTTATCCAAAAGAGTATTAAGTTTGGCTTATTTATAGGTTTTACTTAACCAAAGGCTCTGGTCTAAAGAAGTTTAGGCAGGTCCTCTCTGTACCTAATAAGCAGCAGGTAACGTTCAGCATTTTATGCACCAAGTTTATCCAAACATTAGCCGGTCACAGATCTACAGTACAGAAAACATAATTTAATGGTAAGGTGGTAATCAGAATTTACTCCTTTTTTTGGTAGTCCAGAAAGCATTGATTGTTATAAAATATCTCTGAACAATGATTCAATTTTACAAACTATTTGAGCAACTGATTTTAAGAATTTTTGTTTTACAACAGATCGCACAAATGAAATCTGAGATACTACAAAACTGGTATTTACCTTTCCAATAATATCTGAGTTATAAAAACTGTTAGTTTTACGGCCAATAATGACAAGAAAAGTAGTCAATATTCCTTTACAGAAGTTCAATAAATTTCATGTTGATGATGATCCAAAAGTTTTCAAGTTTTGTATGTGCCTTGCTGGATAAATTCCTAGCCTCTGGTTTTAATTTAAAAGATGATGAACGCAGAAAATTACTTTACATCCCGGGATGGAAATTCTAGGTAAGGGGAGTGTAAGGTACATACAAAGCATAAAGATTGCAAATTTATCTTGGAATTCATATCCAGTTCCTATGTGGGACCTAGTTAACTATATCCGTTTTTCATAATAAATATTTGCAACCAAGGAATACCTGTTCTATGCTTCCATTAAAGAAAGGCAGTAGACGTGAAATGCTTCTATACAGTGGGCTTCTACTTGTACAAAGCCTGCAAGTGGTTAATTAGCGGCAGCACACACAGAAGACAGCAATCTAGAGACACGGTCCTCATGTTGAGCGCCTAGACACACATGATCAGACGCATGAGCAGCCGGTGGTCATTTCCTTGCAAGGTGGTACAAATGGCCATCTGCATGGGAGGACTAGGTTAGTAGGGAAAATGCAATTCCCTTAAGACCACAAAGAATTTTGTACATTATTTTCTTGGAAAGGCAAGGAAACAAAGATTGTCACAGGGGGAGGTTTTAGAGGGAGGGGACCTGCCGAGCTCACCCAGAATGTCTAGGTTTTCCTACCTTGCTTTTCATATAGTTTTGAAAGGAAGGTGTAAAAGAAAAAGGAGGAAAGCAGCAATCCATGCATCTTAATCACTCAGCTTAAACGGACTATGCAGCAACATAGGAAAATGCACTTGGTATAAAGAAATAGAATACGGCCCAGCGTAGCAGCTAAAGTCCTCGCCTTGAATATGCCGGAGTCCCATATAGGCAACAGTTCTAATCCCGGCAGCCCTACTTCCCATCCAGCTCCCTGCTTGTGGCCTGGGAAAGCAGTCGAGGACGGCCCAAAGCCTTGGGACCCTGCACCCGTGTGGGAGACCCGGAGGAAGTTCCTGGCTCCTGGCTTTAGACTGGCTCAGCTCTGGCCATTGCGGTCACTTGGGGGAGTGAATCATCGGACGGAAGATCTCCCTCTCTGTCTCTCCTCCTCTCTGTATATCTGACTTTGTAATAAAAATAAATAAATCTTTTAAAAAAAGTAGTACAAGATGCATGGGTAAACAAAGGGTACAACACTAAGTGAAAAGGAAAAAAACACGGTGTTTGGTTTTAAAAGTTTGTCTACGAAAACATGAATCTTGTGTTTGGAATAAGAATTATTTTGGAAAACTAAATCCTAAGCTGTGCTATCCTTATAAATTTCCTTAAAAACATACATTAACTAGGGAAATTAAGATGTTCAAAACAAACTACATTGAAACCAGACCACATGTTTCTGAGTGGCCATTGAAAGAGCTTGAATCTATTCATGACCATTAAAACTGCTTGACTCTCATTTTGTAAGTCAAGGACCTTTCCCGTCTGCAACAAAGACCCAGAAACACTTGAGTATGGAAGGTCTAAGAAGTTTCCACATTAATCCTTACTATGGGTCTGCCTTTCTTGACATATGACCTGGGTACAACAGCAGCAACTACAAATCAGTCCCCAAGTAACTGCAGAAGACAGTGGAACATTGTATGTAAACTGCTCAGGAGACAATCCACATGTACTTATCTACATAAACACTGATGGCCAGAGAAGATCTGTTTTGTTGGAATTAACAGAATTATCAGCATCAATAACTAACACAACCATCATGGAAAAATGAGCTTAAAAGATCGCCACAACAAGTATGTAATCCTGAAGGGATTTTTCACATATATGCAGCTTGTACACACGGGAGCACAAGAATATGTATGTATCACATAATCTGCAACATGTGCACACACAGGACGCATCCGCTGTAGAATGACTTTCCCACTGGGACCAATCGTTGACCAAAGGAGGAATGTCTGATTCTACACGGGGGGATTCAGGGATGTTTTCCCACTGTGGTTCTGCTAGTCTCAGGCTCCCCTGCAAGTTCCATCACAGGACCCCTGACAGCCTCTTTCCAATCTTCTCATAAGGTCCTATCTGTTTGCTTTCTGTCCCCAGTGGGACATTTCCTCCCAAAGTAAGTTCTCCAGACCCTGCTGTGGATGACAGTGCAAAGGCTGTTACAGCACAGACCCCTTCCCCCACCCCAGGCTCCAAGAGATTCCTCTCAGGACTGCCTAGCCCCCCTGCTACCTGCAAGACTGAAAATGGTACTTGGCTGCACTTCACACCCACTTCTGCAGTGGTCTCCTTCCAGGAAGTCTATTTTTCAGTTACAAGCAGTGTTTACTCTGGCTAACAGTCTGATGGGCACTCCCTCTTTTGAGTGTTTCCCAGCCCTTTCTTCCATTCATGTGTTTTACGGAAGCTTGAGGATAAGTGTGCTATGTCAGCCAGAGGAACAGCTCTGGGCCCTTCACCTGCACCCCCTGCTACGCCAAGTTAACTGTGGCATTGCCTCACTTTGGCAATGTGTCATCAAGTCGAACATTCCTTCTGCTAATAAAGTGTTGGAGAAGGGATCACTCGAAGGAGAACACACCTGCCGCTAAGGTTCTGGGGGTGTTGTCTCACACGTCACACTGTAATGAAGGCACACACAAGTTAGGAACACACCATCAGTTGCAGAATATCCACAGGGCATGGGCAGCCTACAGTTTCCACTCTCCATACTTTGCTGATTAGCGTCTTTACTTCTCATTTCCACCTTTCACTTGAATGCCCACAAGCATTACGGACAAGCAGAGCTCCAGAACTGGGACTCTGTTTCACCAGCAGGGCAGGCTGCCTCTCCTTTTTCCCCAAACTCTGGTAACAGGTAGTGGTAATCAATGAAAGGATCTACAGGGGGTTACAGGAAAAGACACCAACTATGACACCAACAATTCCTTTCAGGTATGGGGTTATCATGTTCAGTAAGGAACAAGTGACAATGGGGGTATCAGTGTGAAGCTGGTGAAAAACAATGGGGCTCTCAGGGCACCTGCCTTAAAGAACTAAGTGGGCAGAACACACCCCCACGCTCAGATCCAGTGTGATTTTCTACGTGTCTCCATCACTGTGGCGTATTCTACCTGGGCCACATTGCTCTTACAGCAGTTTTGTACGCAGGTGTATCATCCAAAAGGTCCTAATTGGCTAGTCTTTCCTTCAGTGTCGAACGTCTTGCTCTGTCTTAACGCATAAATCACGTTAAGACTTGCAGAAAAACAAAGAATTCATGCCTAGGACTGAAAGAAAAACAATTCCACACTGTTAAATAATAACAAGTCAGGGCTCCAGCCACTAATCATCAAGAATTCCTCTGTCCCTGAAGTCAGAGGGCTTGGAGTGAATCCAAACGGGATTCTGCTTTCCTAAATTCCTGTGAACTTCCTGTTCCAACCATTGTGAAGCATTTTTATTATTCGCAGTCACACACTTCCAGTCCCACGTTGTTGGCTTAGGATTTCCTTCCGCAAAGACTCTGTACAGTTACATTCCTTGGGATGTTTGGAGATCACCTAAAGCTATACGCAGGTTGCATCATCCACTGCTCTTGGCACTGAGACTGAACATTCAATACATGTTTGATAAAGTCTCTCCTGATTAGTCAACAAAATATGTGTAAGACAAAACCTGGACTTAAACTGGAGAATCCAGCAGTCTGTTCCCACTACCATCAAGAATTCATCTTGTCAAGTGAACTGTATGTATCTCTCAGTGCAGCAGACCCCTTGCTCTACAAACATTACAAGTAACAAGCTACAAAGAAAAAAAAATTTTTTAAAAAACCTCCAGTAAGAGGCCAGCACATGAAAGAGGACATCTTTATGACAAACTGGCCAGAAGAACAATCCTCCCAGACACAATTATCTCAATACATACAGCTGAAGTGGACTCATCATGGGACAATTCTAAGGAATTCTGACTGGGGAGGGTATGGTTACCAGGCTGAGCTCTCTTCTACAATGATGAGACTTCCTATGGGATTCTCTTACCAGGTCACCCCGCTCCTTCCAGTTTCCACAATACAAACCAAACAGTTCAGACGGAAAAGCTTGTGTATAATATCTTGGATGACCTTGAGTCTACATTTAGTCAACAAATGCTCATTGAGTTCTTCCTGTGTGCCAAGTACTACAATAACACACAATCTTGGCACCAAAGTGGATCACAACAAAGCAGGGAGACAGAAATGTGAACTGGACACAGAATGGAAAGTACTACAACAGGGAAAGGAGAACAGACTATTTATGGGCCCTGGGGCTGGAAGGTGAGGGGTTGGGAGGAGGATGGCATTTCTCTTGCTGAGCAGCACAGAAAAGCTTCACAAAGGAAGCTGAACGAAGTGGCAGGGCTTGAAGGGCGAGAACACATTTGAAAGGACATGAAGACAGCTCTGGGGAACTGGCAAGGCTGCACCACACCCACTGTGCAGTGGCCAGCTCTGCCCTCCAAACCTTTGGCTGCGGTAGATCATAGGAGGTACATGTTGGCCGAATGCCTGAGTTTTCTGAGTTCTCCAAGGGTCTTTGACCAAAACAAACTGGAAATGAAGTCAGAATACCCAGAACGGTAGCAGCAAGATAGTCAAGTCCTTAATTTAGCAGTCTAATTTTCCCTTACCTGTGGGCTTTTAGTAATAACATGCAAATTACTGTGGGCCTATGGGAAGTTAAATGCTTATTATATCAAGGTTGGAAGTAGTTGGAATAATTATGTATATGAAATACACCCTCTTTAAAGAAAAATCACTGCACCTTCTTTGCTACTCGTCATCTTTCATGCCTTCTTGCTCCTCTTTTAGTTCCTAACACCTTTCTACTTTTCCATCCTCTCAACAAATATTAGCACCCAAGCATTTCTGACTCAAGGGTATAAGCTTATATATCCACACACAATTGAAAAAATATAACACACAGGCTATTGTTAGTGCCAGATGCAGCTGTAATTATGTATTTCTTTTGGACATGTTTTCTGTTATTAAAGCATGTAAATACTTCATCTCCCTCAAGTTTTCCAGCCCTTTGTTGGCTGGGAGTTTTTGCTTTTCCCTTTTTCTTTCCAAAGCATTCAGTATGATTTCCGGAATAGACAATCAATAAAATTAGTTGCCAAGAGCCTATTTTTACCCAATATTATCTGTGAAAATCAATCTCATCTCCTCCTAGCAAGAGTTCCTATGGCTTCTTTCGCTGTACTTTTACAGGGCTCTTCTAGTCCTCACCCTATAATTCTGATATCACAGTTAAAATGTTCACAGATGTCAATGACAGCTTACTGTAAATCATCCTATACTGGCATGTTGGGTTATAATCACCAAGAAGTGAAATAATCTCTAAATTCCACTTTCCTACCTAGAGATGTCCCAATTAAACAGGTAGTTTAAAAGTCAAAACACTTTAATTAAAGTAAACAGTGCACAATCTTCATGTGTTCAGAAGTCATTGTCAGTTTGCCAATCTACAGAATAGATAACTACACTCATCTGGCATCAAGCTGGCGAGTTGTTTTCAGCACATCCATGATGCAACCCCAAAACATTCTTTGCCTGGGTTGTGCCCTGAGCAATGGAAAACACACACACCCTACACATAAAGGCACAAAGTTAGCTACTTACTGAAAGAAGGAATGTTTTTCTCTCAAAGACATTCTCTGACTGTATTCATTCAGCGACCCAACTGCTGATGCTAGAAAATTATCTTTCTGTTGTGGTCACATCATTTTGAACTAACAATTCTATACAACTTTGTTAAGACTTTGTTACATAAAACATTGCCACTTTTTGATCCATATCCTCATGTCCTGTGTCAAACGGCCTTGGTGTGCTGGCAGATGTTATCCCAGCAAACATTTCTACATTTTTTTTGGCCATTAATGCAAATGCAATTATTGGGAGGGGTCATCACAGAGGGTTGGACACTTGGCACCAACTTCTAGTAGTCAGGTCCCAACCAGCAGGCTAGCTAGCTGGACGCAAGCATGCTGGTAACAATGCCGAGGCATGTGGAAAGATGGTCAGAAAGCATCTATCCAGGGCTTTCTGGGCACCTGAGATCTAGTCTGTCATGGATCACGGTAGGCATCTGCCAAAACAGGAGGGTCAACGGGAAACAGACGAGAGCAAGAGCAGCATCTGTCAATCTCCTAACTAGCACAAACTCTCACAAGAGCAAACTCGCACTGCACTCCCTGGCTGCTTCCAAAAGCAAAATGCTGGGTACCAGGAATCCAGAGTTCACCACTGCCACTCTGGTCTAACAATTCTCAGGCTAACGTGCACCAACGAAGCAGGAAGACGAACAAATAAAGACCTGTTTATGTACCAAAGAAGAGAAAGGGGAAACCTATCTTAGACTAAAGCTCAGGTTTAGTAAACTTAACACCACCCATCCGTCCGTGGCTATTTCAGACAGGACACTACTAGCAACTATCCAGAAATCTAGCCTGGTAGATAGATGGTAAGATCTGGAACAGGATTTAACTTTTGAAATCCGTCCTCAGAGGAAAGCAAAAAAAAAAAAAAAAAAAAAAAAAAAGCAGACACAGAGCAAGTCACAGTATAATACAAAATAATTACTCTGCTGTTAGTCAACTCTTACATGATGTACAGACTAAAGCTCTGCCCCATCCAATCATTGGGGGCAGGGAGCAAAAAAAAAAAAAAAAAATAGAGTATTACAGAAAACCAAAAGTTAAATAAGTCCATATTGCTAAGGATTGGTGCCTCTGGTGACTGAAAATGAGAATCACGAAAGACAGCTACATAACGGATTAGCTACTGAGTTTTCTACTGTCACATCTTCCCAAATTGAGCATTAGGCTTTCAGCAGACTTATTAAATGGAGAACTAGCTGGAATGAACCAACACCTCATTCTGGAAGGCCACTCTTGGCAAAAATATCCACACGGCACAAGCAAGCTGAGCTGAGTGCTGGTGTACAGCGCAGGACATGCTATCACATTCGTTAGAATAACATGTATTCTACCAGGTTGAAGATTCCCACTCCTATCCTTTCTTGATATCCTGCCAAGGGAGAACATACAAAAGAAAACTTTCCATGCTTCACAGTTTGCTCCTGAGGTACACTTTCGGGAAGACAGTTTCCCAGTCAGTGTTCCACAGAGACGAGGGCACAGGTGCAGCCTGTGGCATATTCTCCTGCAGGGACTCGTCATTTCATCCTCCCAACAAGAACCCTTGTGTGCCACGTTTGGCCAGTGACTCCTTTTCAGGCAGGATTACTGCTAGGTCTCTTTCAATTCCGTCTGCTTCTTAAGGAAACTCCTAGGCAAGTGAAAACAGCAGCAAAGGTAAAAGAATGCGGAGAATTTGGCTGCTGCCTGTAGTATTAGGAAGAACAGCAATTACTCAACTCTGAGCATCAGAGGCAGAAGAGCAGCGTGGGAGCAAGTTTCAGCCTGTCTCTGATCAGGCTTCTCCCTGTGCAGGCTCTGTCACCCACCTACCTCACAGCCACCATAATTAATGACTTCAATGAGAAGATGGAGAAGGAGCGAAGGTAGTTGGCTGGCATAGGCATAGAAGTGAAGCATAAGGTCTACCTTGGACCCAGGCTAGGTTACAGTTAACACCGTTTAAAGATCACAGACATGCAAAAGATGTCTCTAACTTCCCAAGATCTGTGTTTTGTTGTCCTCATTGCCTTTTGGTAAAGAGAACTGGGGACGGCCAGCGAGTTCCTTTGCGAGCAGACGGTGCCGGAGGCAGGGGTCAAGCTCCCAGGGTCGCCTCCTCACTGAAGCAATGGCTTCCAAACTCCTGCGAACAGTCATCCTCGGGCTGCCCGGCTCAGGCAAGGCCATCATGTGCCAGATGATTGCCCAGAACACCCACAGCACCTCTCCAGCGGCCACTTCTTGTGGGAGAGTATCAAGGCCAGCATGGAAGTTGGTGATATGGCCAAGCAATACCTAGAGAAAGGCTATTTGGTCCCAGATCACGTCATCACACACCTGATGCTCTCGGAACTGGAGTGGCCAGCACTGGCTTCTGGACGGTTTTCCGAGGACACGAGTACAGGCTGAAGCTCTAGACAAAATCTGTGACCTGGATCTAGTGATCACTTTGAACATTCCATTTGAGAAATTGAAAGATCGGCTCAGCCGTCGTTGGATTCACTGTCCCAGCAGAAGAGTGTATAACATGGACTTCAACCCACCTCATGTGCATGGAATTGATGGCATCATTGGCTCACCATTAATCCAACAAGAGGAAGATAAGCCCGAAGCAGCTGCTGCCCGGCTAAGACAGTATAAGGATGCTGTGAAGCCAGTCATTGAGCTATACAAGAGCCGAGGAGTGCTCCAGCAGTTTTTGGGGATGGAGACTAATAACCTCTGGCCTTATGTTTACATGCTTTTCTCAAACAAGATCACACCTATTAAATCCAGACAGGCATATTGAGCTTGCTCGGTGGAAGAAAAAAAAAAAACTGGGAAGGATTCTGGTCTTTTCCTCTAAGGCCTTCTGGTTCCAGCACCTGGTAGAAGTCTGTAGATACTACCATCTTCTCCTTCCCTGGATCTGCAATTACATACAAGGTAATACCTGACTCCTGCCCAGCACTTGTAGACCATAAATGCATAGATCTGATGACCAGAAGTGGCCCCAGTTAACATCTGATTCAGGACTCCTACTTTCAGGCAGGTATCCATTTAATTGTATCTTGACAATTTACCCAAAGTGAAGCCAAGGAAAGTGCAGGAGGTTTTATCTAAGCCTTGAGCTATCAAGGAAAGAAAAGATCCCAAAGCCATGACTACTATTTGTCCTCTTTTATCATGCAGTTCTTATACACATTCTCTCACATTAATCTTTCTGAACAGCCTCAAATCCTTGCTGAAACAAGCTAAGATCTAATAATACATTCACTTTCTTGATTAAAAACACAGAAATGTATCTGGTCTTGAGTTAATGTCCAAGGCAGTGGTAACAAAAAAACAGAACTCCCAACTGTGAAAGTGAGAAAAAGTTTTCAAGGTCTGCATTTGATAAGATAATGGAATGTTCTGCTGCTGCAGAATTATAAACACTGTGAGGGGATGGGGCCCATGCAACCCACGTGGAAGATTCCTCACACATTTTAAGGTCCAAAGCGGTCCAATTCGTACTCATACAGTCCAGTCCAGGTCAAACATGCTCGAGGTAGCCTGGTCTTATTTTGGCAGCGCTCTTGCGGTCACTCAGCGAGGTATCACAATGCTTCAATATTGAGATGCCTTTTGTTTTATCACAGCCATGGAACATTTCGCTTGCAGCCTTCGGATAAGAAGCTAAATAGGTTACCTCTCCTAGACCAGGACTGCAGGCTCCAGTTTCATTCTGCCTTGCCAGAAATTCCTTTCTGTTTTGAATCTGAGATGTTTGTTTATAGTTTTTGTTTTGAAATGCTAAATAAGACAGGCATAGTCTCTAGTTACAGCCTATATCTTTTTTTAACCTTGCCATTGTGAGAGTAGGTGGTTGCTCAGAAGTTAAAATTTCCAAATTCTCAGGAACTTGAAACATAAAATTACAAAAGTAAAACAATTAACTCTTTAATATTTTTTTAATGTTCCCAGGGACTTTTACCTTATGCTGCTAGTGTTGAAACTAACATGTACTTAAACAAAGCCCTGAAACAATTAAGTTTACTATTTAAATGTGTGAATACCAGCACTGTTGATCCAAGGTTGATCCAAGGTACTACTATGATACCAAAAAGGTTTCTGAAGACATAATCTAATGTCTATATGCTAATCAAGCTTGATTGTCAAAAAACTTACAACCTACATATTCCAAGGACTTTACCCTCATTAGGTTCTTAATTTTTGTTCTGTGATCGCCAATGTCAAGCATCTGCCTTGAGGTTTCTGATGCCGATTCCCAGGCATGAAAGAATCCCAGTTTAAAATATGCAGTTCTGGTCTTCTGCAGGATCACACCTACACTAGGAACCGGAGCCAATCAATCCAGGGTTAGTCCTAGGTGTTCTTCCTTCCCAGCTTTCTACAGCAGCACAATGCAAACCCCAGCCCAGCCTGCAGCACCAGACCATGTGAAAGGTGACAGGGGA
Source organism: Ochotona princeps (assembly GCF_030435755.1). Taxonomy (NCBI): domain Eukaryota; kingdom Metazoa; phylum Chordata; class Mammalia; order Lagomorpha; family Ochotonidae; genus Ochotona; species Ochotona princeps. The sequence goes on from NC_080839.1 coordinate 55,949,850, forward strand.
AGGCCTATGGTCAAGAAAAGCGAGGCATGTGGGCCCCAGCCCCGACACCTTCCGTTGCTACTGCCAGTCTCTGAATGCAGCCTGTTCTGCTGCCTCTTCCTTCCACAACCCCATTAGGAAATAACAGCCTTCCCTCTGCCCGCTCCTTGGGTCTTTGGTGTCTTTAGCAATGGCTGCCAGAAATCTACAGAAAACGTCTATCAAAGAAGATTTAATTCCTTCTCATGAAGCCAGGAGCCATCAAAATGTCACCTTTTAGAGGTGGGCATTTGGTGCTGGGTTAAGCCTGCATTCCTTATCAGACTGCCTGGGGGCATGTGCTGGCTGTACTTAGGATTCCAGTTTCCTGCTAACAGGAACCCTAGGAGGCAGTGCCGATCTCTCAAATCCTTGGATGCCTGTCTCCCATGAGGGAGGCCCCCAGTAACAGCTTCTGGCTTCAGTCTGGGCCAGCTTCTGCTGACCTGGCTATCTGGGGAGTGAATCAGTCAATGGGGTATCTCACTCTCTGCCTCTGAAAACTAGAGGAAGGACTCAAACCATAAAACCAAATGAATAATCACAAAAACTCCAAAAGTGTGAGGAAGCGTGTTCATGCTGGCTGCAACCCACGGACGGCCCAGCGCAGCCAGACCTCTCACTCCCAGTAACGCACAGTCCTTGGCTCTTAAAGGTCCCATATTAGAATTCCCACCCTGTGCCCCCAACTGCAGAGACAGACTTCACTGTGGAGCAGGTGCGAGGGTGTTCTGAAAGTAGAGACTAACAAAAGGAAGAGGGAGTAAGGATGGAAAAATCAAGTAGGAATCATTTTTTAAAATCTCTTCGATATCAGTAACTGCTAGCAAGGATCACGTCTCATACAGGTATGCATGTATGTATGTATGTATACAGACATAAGCACACACCATGGGATCAGACACTGCACTGTAGGAATTACCTCTAATCCTCAGCACAATATTTGAGGAAAACTTTTTAATAGTCCACAGATGAAGAAACTGAAACCCAGGGAAAAATAGGTAAGCCAGGCCCAGTCAAAAGCAAAACAAAAACAAAGCCCCAGCAATGAGATCTGATTTGAACACAGGCTAGTTTACCCCCAACAGCAATTTTGTTTCTTCTTCTCAAAGTATGATTATTCTCCAAGATAGTTTTGTAGGTTTGGGATTTTCATTCCCCCCTAATCATGTTCCCTTCCCCAAATTCCCCTCCCATGATTTTATGTCATATTAGTACAGTAGTAGTATAGTTCGGGCACAGTTACAAGTTTTACACTCTGGGGCCCGGTGTGGTGGCCTAGCAGCTAAAGTCTTCACCTTGAATGTGCTAGGATCCCATATGGGCACTGGTTCTAATCCTGGTAGCTCCACTTCCCATTCAGCTCCCTGCTTGTGGTCTGGGAAAGCAGCAGAGGACGGCCCAAAGTCTTGGGACACTGCACCCGCCTGGGAGACCTGGAGGAGGTTCCTGGCTCTTGGCTTCAGATCGGCATAACACTGGCCATTGTGGTCACTTGAGAAGTGAATCATCGGATGGAAGATCTTCCTGTCTTCTCTGTATATCTGACTTTGCAATCTAATAAAAATTGCCTTGAACCATTCGGTGATTTGAGATAAATGAAAAGAGAAAAAAAACATTTTTATTAGAAAGGCCAATTTTACAGAAAGAAGGAGAGAGAGGTCTTCTATCCCCAAATGGCCATAATGGCCAGAGCTAAGCTGACCTGATGCCAGGAACTTCTTGCTCCAAGTCTCCCATGTGGGTACAGGGTTCCAAGACTTTGGGCCATCTTTCGCTGCTTTCTCACACCACAAGCAAGGAGTTGGATCAGAAGCAGAGCAGCCAGGACATAAGCCAGCACACATATGCGATGCCTGCACTTGGAGTTGAGCCAATGCACCTTCCCCAGGAGTGGCATTTTTAATGAGCTCTCAAAGTGATCTGCATGCACACTTATGTTTCAGATGTACAGTTTCATCTCATTTGATCTTCACAGCAACCCCAGAAGATTACCAACTGCTAACAGAGAACCTGGCTGACCAAAGTGCTAAAAGGAACAGAGACCAGATCCATGGGTGATGTTCAATATACACTTCTGGGCAGAAGGATGGCAGGGTTAGAAAGGGATCATCAGAATGGGTTGTTTAAGCCTCTGATCTCTGGTTTAGCACAGTCGATATCAACTGGAGCGGCAGCAGGTGGGACAGAGGCCCTGAGAGGACACGTGATGGCCATACACACTGTTCCCTCAGCTCAAGCCAGGGTGAGCACATCAGGATCATCATGCCAGGATCTAGTAGCAAAATCACCTTCTGGAACATTAACGTGAAGAAAAACATACATTTTTTATTGTAGTGAGTTTAGGTTCTTTTTCCTGCTCAAATGAAATATCAGCCCATAGATAGTTAAATTCAGAATTCCTATGATTTAATGCAAAAAACATTATTCATCATTTTCAGAAAAGACCGATTTATTTGAAAGATTTACAGAGAGAGAGAGGGCAAGACACACAGGGATCTTTGATGTACTAGTTCACTTCCCAGATGGCTGCAATGGCCAGGGCTGGATCAGACTGAATCCGGGAGCTTCATCTGGATTTCCCCCATGGCTTCTGACCATTACTTTCGGGTATTTCTAGTGAGTGAATGAACTGGGGTTGCGGAAGAGTGGTAGAGACCGACATCTGTTGACGCTGCAGCTGACAAAGGAAAACGGGATCTTTTTGGAACCTCACCCCCACCCACCGCAGGTTCCAAATGAACATTCAGTCTCGCATTCACCCTGAGGGCATTCTCGAAGGCAGGTGGACTCTAGGACTCCTCTGTCTGTGGGACTGGGCAGGTCCCGTCTGTGCCCAGAGATCGCTGATAACTGGCCAGGGCAAGCAGCAGAGTGGGTGCAGTCAAGAGCTTCTGATAAAGGGACACCTCCCAGTTCACTGCCCACGCTCTTCTGCCTAGGGCAACAAGTCAGAACAAAGAGAAACTAACCGGCAGAAGGAAGCCTGCCATTTTGAAGTCCAGCTGGTACTGTGTTGAGAGCACAGCAGCCTCCTTTACAGGTGCTGGAAACGCTCCACTCTGCACTGTTGCACAGGTAGCACCCCCTATCCCATGCACAGGACAGCTCCAACTTAAAGCTTTAAACTATGTATGGAGTAAAATTCCCCTTTTGGGGTCTGCCACCACACCCAAAGAGATCCACTTCAGATCTGAGATTCCTGGCACAAATGTTATCCACCTATTTCCCCTGCCGATTAATCACATACAGACCCAGGAAATCACTTGCTCGTGGAACTTACTACAGACATTTTATGGTCTGTTTCCTGGCTTATCTTGAGTAAAAGAGTGCAAAGAGTAGAGATCATGTTTGAGCGGTCCCCCAGGCTTCCCAGCTGCTCCTTTGCCCCAGCAGACCTTGTGCAGATTCCAACAGCAAGGAATGAGTGACAGATTTCCATGCCAATCAAGTCAGATGTTTGAAGCCGCAGCTCTGCAGAAGCACACTTCTGAGAAGCAAGGGTTCTAACATGCTATTCATGCATGCTCGGTTACTCTCCTGTTCCACTGGTATGTTTCCAAAACTCAGTACCTACCGTTTCTTGGGGAACACAGTGCTCAGGAACGGAGGCCTTACCTTGCCCTCTTTTCACCACCTCCTACCCCACTGCATTCACAGGCTAGAGCAACACAGCCACTGCTCCTGCGGGCACTACTGCCCGAGAGATGTTAAACACACCCACATTTTTCAGAAATTTCACAATTAACGTCTGTTTGTGTTTTGGATTATTCCTCAAAAGATGAATTCAATATTCTTTTCCCGTTTTCCATTCATCATTCTTTAGTCCTCTCACCCGTGATGTTCATAACGTCATCTGTTTTATCTAAACCGTCCAACTTTAGAATGTTCCCAAGCTGTTCACTTATAACTCCTTCACTAAGACACACAAAGCAGTGAGACACACCATTAATCCTATCCCCTGCAAATGGATGTAATATCCCGAGTTGAAGGACTGTTCAGTTTTCTTAAGTTAACCCAACTGCTCCGAACTGCACTGCCAACATATGGCTGGACTACTAGACATGTGTTAACGGCAGCAAATACCTACAGAACCTCTTTTTCCTTTCTGTGCTATGTGAATTACTTCTCCTTTGCCAGAGATCGTGTTTGACAGGACTCAACAACAGTGAAGATTCAGTCCTGCTGACCCTCAAAGTGAAGGCCACTGAAGCCTGTCAATGGTAGATGTGCAGTGAATGGTTGGTTCCCCCATGTTTCGTCAATATTTACTTCTGGGAGGAACTAATTACTTCCTGGTGTACTGGCACTGGGAGCTCTCTCCCTTCCCGTTAACATAACTTCACAGGCCCTCTGCTTCCTTCTTCCTGGCAGCAATGAGGTCACTTTACCTAAAGACTTTTGGGATGAAAAATAAAGCCCATTACTCAAAATCAAAGTCTGAGACCAGGAAGTACTCATTTTAAAAACTCCCTACTATGAGTGTTGATTTTGCCCTTCCTTTAATTAGTAAAAATCAAGGACTTTAACTCCAGGTCCCATCCCACAGCAGGGAGGGCAGCTCACTGAGCGACTGGTACACTACCCAGTGTTTTTGATGTATTACCCGCTCTCCAATGCCCTGCTCCCTGGAATGCCCCATCAGGGTCCCATGCTTGGCCTTGGAAACGCCCACCGTCTCCAGTGACAGTCTTCCAGCATTAAGGGAAGAAACCATAATTGTTTCACAAGACAAAAACTGGGAATTTGTTGTAAAAACTCCAGCACACTTAGTTTGTTCCTCTAATCATTGCCCCATGACAAACAGCTGGAAGGAAAGAGTTAAAGCACTTAGGGCAAAATAAAGAAGGACTGTGTACTCAAAAAGGCAATTTTTGCACAGCAAGGGTTTTGGAAAATAAACTTCCACAAAGGTAAAGCCACTGAGTATGTAATTATGGGAAAAGATGCTCGGTTCACACTTATCTGCAACCATCACCACCAGGACCCAACACAATGCGGTCCTTAGAGCAAGGCAACTCAGCTGCATCCACTAGGTTTCTCATTTTATCCTCAAAACTCAAGTCACCATCTGCTTTTCTCCTACGGAGAGAAGGCTGGTCATGGCCTGCACCTGTGCCAGCCACTCACTCCTGAAATATATATGTGCCATATTGCTTCACACAGGAGAAAGCCACTTAGCTCAAAAGGTAGTTTGTATGACCCATCAAAATAGCCTTTCTAGAAAATTATTAGTTTTTCTAAATGTTGTCTTATCTCTGCAAAGGTTTTCCTATCAGACGTCTCCCTCCAGGGTTCAAAAGCCAAACTTGTTTCTCGGGCTTCCAGGTAATTTCCCTGGAGGCAGGCAGGCTGGCCCAAGAAAACAGGCCAGGTAGGACACTGCTACAAAGGGCATAGGAAGACCCAGATGAATGGAAACAGGAAGGGGATTCTACTCTCCCAGGGATCAGAAAGCACTTTTTAGACTTAGCAGAGAAATCATGCACACTTCAAATGACTTAGTAGACACTTTCCTTTTCAATTACTCATTTAACATTTTAAATTATTCTGCAAAGATACCCAAGCATGGGGCCCCAGGCACGGTAGTCTAGTGGCTAAATCTCGCCTTTGAAGGGCCAAGATTGCAAATGGATGCCAGTTCATGTCCCAGCTGCTCCACTTCCCATCCAGCTCCCTGCTGGTGGCCTGAGAAAGCAGTCGGACAACCCAAGGTCTTGGGACCCTGCACCTGAGTGGGAGATCTGTAAGAAGCTCTTGGCTCTTAGCTTCAGATCGGCTCAGCTCTAGCCATTGTAGCCACCTGGGCAGTGAACCAGTGGATGGAAGATCTGTCTCTCCTCCTCTCTGAAAAATCTGCCTTCCCAATAAAGAGAAATCCAAATGTGCATTTCACACAATTCTCAGACACAACTCATCACATTATTTAAACTTTGCAGAACAGTTTCTTGTTTCTTTGTAGAGACTGCTCATCCACTTATTCAATGCACTGTCAGTGAAGACCCACTGCTGGCCAGGAAGCGCTAAACTCAAGGCAAGGATCTCAAGTTGAAAGGGGTAAATGTCTCCCCAGGATTGATCTGACTCATTTTAGGAGCTGCCATTGAAAACATGATTTTCCCTACACAAATAAAAAACACTGCAAGTTAACAAACAGCAATGTAATTTGTATTTAAGTCATGTCATGGAAAGCAGGTAGTCACCAGGTCACTCCTACCCCATGCACTGCGTTTTCTCAGTGTAGCCCAACGAAGTTTCTCAAAGTTTTCATTAACAAATACAACCAGTAGGGGTCATTTTAGTGCAAAAATTGCAGCAAAAAGAACTTTAACATGAACAAAATATAAAGAATTCCTATTCATGTTGCAAAAATCATGTTTCAATGCAAGAATTTTTAAATAAAAGTGAAAACAGAAAGAAACCACACCAGTCACCAAAAAATTTCTTGCAAAGAAAAACCAGGAAAGAGTACCTTCTAGATAATAACCAACATGTTGATTCCTCCAATTCTTACAAAAGAAGGGATAGGGCTACTCATTCTTTTCCCACAAACTTTATAATTCCAGATGTCTTCTTCACATTACTATAGACACAGGACTGAAAATACCTGTCAACTAAACTGCTGTAACATGCCAAGGTAACATTTGTTGTTTGCCTCCGTGGATTTGGAATGCACCTTTTGTGCAAGCTTTAGAATCCTTTTTAAAAAGTGCCCAGAGCTCACAACTGTGGCAGCTCAACACAGTCCAGTTTCTGGAGGACACTACTTGAGACGCAGGCATGTTGCGCAGGCAGAATACCAGTTGCACAGGGTGTTACCGGCAGAAAGGAAGCTAAGAGGGATCGCATCATTTCCGAGGAATGAAAGGCTCCCCAGCCAACTGCCAACAGAGCTCCATAATGTGACCTGGGAGGCGGCTGCCAACAAGCTGGAAGACAGTAAATGTTCCCTGAGCATTTCCTTCTCCAGAAATACACTAGCAAGCCACAAAACAAGGGGCAAAGTCAGTCCGTCTCCGAGTACAGCAGCCTGTGGCGCGTCTCACCCTGCTTGTTGTGTATGCTCTACTCAGGAGAGGCCAGATCAAGCCACAGGGTCCAAGAGGCAGGGTTCCAACACACACCTTTCAGTCTGTCATTCAAAATACCCAAACACCCAAAACCGAATAGGAACTCTGTCTGATGGCCGTTTTTCCTGAGTCAGAGCTGAAAACACGTTACAGGATGCAACTGCATGCCAGGTGGGAGGCTTTCCTATTCCAGGCAAAGGAACCCTTAGCCCTTGTAAACCAACGTCCTAGAGGCGCAGCACAGCCGGCCCCTCCCCTGGGAGAAGAGGTTCCTCACTCACCACTGCCCACTAGCTTTTAAATCAGAAAGGACTCCCGATTAGCCACAACTGGCCGCAGATATAAATAAGTACCCGTATTTACAGAGAAGAGAGCACTGAAGCCTTTTAGTAGATGCATTTAAAACGCAAAAAACTTTCACCCTGTCCCTTCCTTTTTCTGTATCCCAGCACAGTACACACACACACACACACACACACACACACACACACGAGGATGCCTCAGAACAAGCCCCTCCCTGGTCGCCCAGGTGCTCCTAGGCTCAAAGTGGCTCGGAAGGGACCCAGACAGAGGGCGCCTGGTCCTGCGCCAGACTCCCCCAGAAATCCGACCTCTGCGCTCTGCTCACTCGCCAGGAGGGCCCGGAAAAGCATCGAGCAGGGCACCCACTCTTCCCTGGCTCCCCCCCGAGTCCTGCCCACGCGGCTGATAGCAAGAGCTGGGCGCTTCACTCTAGACCCCCGTCGGCACAGGCACCCCGAGGCCGCGGAGGGCGGGAGACACGCCGGCGGCACGCCCCGACCCTGGCGGCTCCACTCATCTAAGCCCTATCTCCCTCCGGCAGTCTGGCCGTCCGTACACAAGGCGCTCCGCTGTCAAACAAACAAACAAAAAAAGGACCGGCAACACAGCTAGAAACACGCGGCCGTCGGATCTCCAAACGGCAGCCACTGACAGCAAGCAACAACTTCGCACGGCCAGGTGCAGCACCCACCTCCCTCTCCCTTCGGAAGCCAAAGCCTCTGGCCGTTTCCAATAGGCAAATAAATGAGTAACCACCACCGTAGGCTACTTCCCCTAGGCTGACATCTTCCGGAGCTGAAGCTGATTTATTTGCGGAGGAGGAAGGGGGTGAACCAAGAACGCAAGGGAAAAAAAAAATAAGAGTCGCCAGGGGAGTGAGAGGTGGAGGGAGACGCGGAAAAGGGACTCGTCTCGCAGCCGGTGCGCAGCGCCCGGGCCACACTGCGCCAGTGCGGGCAGGGGGCGGAGACGGACGGCCCGGGGGCTCGCTCGCTCCCGCGCGCGCGGCCTCCGCAGTGCCCCGCCCGCCGCGCCCCCACCTCCAGTGGCCACACGTGTGTGCGAGGGTGGGTGGGCGCGGGGCCCGGGCCACCCTCGTCCGCCCCCCACCCTCGAAACCCAACCTGGTGCGCGGCTGGCTGAGCACCCCCTGGAGAGCCGGAGCCGAACAGCGCGGGGGGCTCCGGTCCGGGGGTGGGGGGGTGGCCGGGAGGCGGTGGCCGCCTCTCCTCCCTCGGAGCCCCAGACTCCTCGCCAAAGTCTCGGCCAAACTTTGTTCGGCGCGGGCGGCGAGCGCAGGGGGGCGGGGTGGAGGGTGGAGGTGTCGCCACGGGCAGCCTTACCTTCACAGACGCCCACTTCGTATTCGGTGATAGAGTCGCCATTGAGCGGGGGGCGGATGACACAGCGCAGCCCCCGGTCGCAGGCTCCGTGGAGCCCGTAGGCGCCGCCGCAGCTCTCGTTCCTCTGGCGGGCGCACATGTAGCAGCAGCCGCAGACGCCCTGCACGATGCTCCCGGGGCAGCTCCTGGGCTCCTCGCACTTAGACTCGTCGCAGGGCAGGCAGACCAGAGCCCGGGTGCCGGAGCGCGCCAGCAGCAGCAGCAGCCCCAGCAGCGAGACCAGGAGGTGCCCGCAGCCGGCCAGCCCCCTGCGCCCCGCCACCAAGTACATCCTCCTGCGCCGCCGCCGCCGCCGCCTCCTCCTCCTCGCAGCCGGGCCGAGAGCGGAGCGGGCGCCCTCCCCTCCGCGGGGTCCACGCGCCGCAGCCGCCGCACCCGCAGCCGGCGCTCTTCGCCGCCCCCCTCGGCGCCCCCGGGGCGCGCCTCCCCTGGCGGGGCGAGGCCCGCGCCCCTACTGCGGGCCGCGCCGACCCCCGAGCCCACTAGCGTTGGCGCCAGCGGCAGCGGTGGCTTCCCCTCCTCCTCCTCCTCCTTCTCTTCTTCCTCCTCCTCCCGGGAGGGAGGGGGAATAAAGAAAAAAAGTTTCCTCCCGGCAGCTCCGGTTCAACCCAAACTTCTGGCGGCGGCGGCTGCGCTCGGCTCCAGCCCGGGCTGGCGGCGCCTCCTCCTCCTCCTCTTCCTCCTCCTCCTCGCAGTCAGCCGGCCCTGCGGAGGAGCAGCCTCCGGGCCAGTCAGTGCCTCCCGAGCGTCTGAGTGGGCGCGGTGGCGCAGCACACGGTCCGCGGCGTCCGCTCCTCGAGCCCCGCTCGCCTCACTCCTGCGCCGCTCCTCCGGGCGCTTGTTTATGGCTCGAGCCTCCGCCGCTCGGGCTGCGCCCTCCCCCTCCTACCTCATCCCCCTCCCCCCCCCGGCCCGCGCCCCCTCCCCCCCGCGCCGCTCATTGGCTGCCCCCCCACACCA